>NC_047063.1:8377277-8677277 GCF_902459465.1 Asterias rubens
AAAATGGCAAGACAGAGAGTATGTTCATCAGCGCCTAATTTTACAGCTCTGCTTACCGAAGAATTCTGCATTTATGGCCATTAAGATTACGGGCTTCTCGGGCATTGTACGGCAGAGCAAACAAACTACTTGCTAGAGAACAGCTATGAACAAGATTCTTATCGTGCTAGGTATATAACTTACTCTCAGCTTATGGAACAAAGAAAGAGAAACCTACTTAATGGAGAACAGCTGTAAACAAGATTGTTAATACTACTTATCTTCCAGTACGCGCTAATCCACCAATCAGAAGCTCGAACTACTAGGAAAAACATTTATGCTACGACCTCTGTTTTTATTACACAGTGCGTATTGTGAAATGTCATTTTGTCACGCTCAGTATACGGACAGTGCAAAAATTACATTCTAAACTTTGTGCCCGTGAATGCTGTGCGCACCGAAATAACGTGCTGAAATTTTAAACTTTGCGCGTTACACGTGAGACTAGAAGATAAATTCGTTATCACACGCGCGCTCGTGAAAATACGGAAAAATATAGCGCGCCTGAGTCCCATATCCAACTCGGCCTTCGGCGCTACATTTTTCTGTATTCCACTTGCGCTTGTGTGATAACTTATATTATGCAGGCCTTGAACTTCGCTCTGCAAGGGGCACAGCAATTTCCCTCTAGTAAGGGGCACTTCTATGAGCTTTTGCTGTGGATGCCGTGGGTTTTTTCAAATCATGATAACTTATTGAACTGAGACCTTCTGGAGATAACTTATGGATCTGAGACTTGCTGGAGAGAAGCTACGAACAAGATTCTTAAAGGGCTAGGAATGTTACTTACTCTCATCTTATGGACCTGTTGTTTCTTCATGTTGAGTTGCTCCTTGAAAGACTCACTCTGCACCTTCAGAGAAATCATCTTATTCTCGATCTCCTTACGTCGATCCTCAACCTTTTAAAAAAGAAAAATACAATAAGCTGATTGGTAATTCAACAACCTGATTAGGAATACAACAACCTGATTAAGAATACAACAAAAGCAACCTGATTAAGTTTGGTAATACAACAGCAACCTGTTTGAGAATACAAAAACCCCATTGAGAATACAAACAACCTGACTTACAACTGAGCCCGTAAATCATAGTTTGTGGGGTTTTGGGGGAATAAAATACCTCAGCAAAAAGGGAGTTTCCTCGCTTGTTGATGTCCGTTTCTTCCATTTTGGCAGCATCGAGTTCAAGCCGGAGTTCAACTACTTCCTCTTGAGTTTTCTACAAAACACAAAAACGTCAAATCAAATGAGTAATAACCGGGTTTTGCCCCAGTGTTTCTGGTAGTGGTGCTATCATCCTCATAATTTAACACACTCAATAATCTGTCTTTTAGCAGCAATTCTACACAAGTACCTAAGGGTGCTGTAAAGACTCTGGCTTTGTTAAAACATTTATTTCTGCAACCTCCTCTGTTACTATCAAAGTGTACTTAATAACTGTGGTCTGGTGGTTTAGACTGCTGGACTTGCAATCACAAGGTTGTGGGTTTGAACCTGTCACAGTTAGACTATATGGAAGGTGATTGGAAGTGTTATTTTCTATGTTCTGTGTACACTAAACTGAAGGGCCATAATTTGCTTAGCTGTAAATATTTGCGAATGCAAGTTGCTACTGTTCAATTGCGACTACAAGCTCTACTGTGCAGCAGCTCCTTTGTTGTATATAGTTTTGGCAGGTGAGCAAGTGCTACTGTGCAGCAGCAGTACTTGTAAAACTAAGTACAAAGGCATTGCTAGGGTCGGTCTCTTTTGTTCAGTGGATGTAGTCCCTCAGGAATGTCTTAGGAATGTCACTGGAGCACATGAGTGAACTGGTGTACCAAGCTAACCGCTGATTTTACATGGGCTTTAACAAGTATTGTCATCTAGTTACTGAATCACAATTTCTTGATTTGTGCAATTCATAATCGTAGAAGTTAAACCAATGTTTGTATGAGAGAGATTGGCTGTTGCCAGTAGAAGGCCTTGGTGACTAGTAAAATTTACTAACTCAACTAGTTGCGCCTCAAATAGTCGTAGTCGTGACCAACTTTTAAAGCATAATGTTTGCCCCAGGCGTATGAGTCAAATTACTGCGTCTGGTCGTGTTTCGAAAGTAAATTATGTTGTCATGAATAGTCATGAGCGACACAATTGGTCCACCAAACAGATAGTCGAGACTATTATTGTAGTAGTCGTACTGGCACAATTAAACAAGTAGTTGAAAAACGGTAGTCGCGACTAGGCAATCAATAGTCGTGACTACGACACTGGTGTTTTCCCCTTGTGAGAGTTTGCTGAGTTTTCGTGACGGGGTTGATCATCTAAAAACAAACAAATACCTCCAGCATGTTGTAGTAGCCAGTAATCTGTTGTTCTTTCTCTTCAACCTCGTTCCCAAGGGTCTGCAATCGCTGTTTCTGGACGTCGATTGTAAACATGAGCTGTTGACACTTGTGCTTTGAGTCCTCCAATTCCAAGACAATCACATCCTGTTATTACATTAGAATTGATAACAATAATGGTAAAAGTGGCTTCTTATAAATATCACTTAAATTCAGTGTTGAAAAGCGTCCCTTTTAGAATGAGATATGGACTGGCGAAAAGGCTGATTGACCAGCTAATTGACAAGCCTACTGGTACCCGCTGGCTAGTCACAGGAGAAGTTAAGGGCAGTAAACAAGCCCATGCACCAACTTTGGGCTATCATCTCTATCTATCTATCTATCTATCTAGCCTATGTTGCTCCACTGCAGAAGGAAGGCCTCTTCACCACCATTCCACCTTGATCTTTGTTGTGCTTGTCGCATCCATGTGACGTTAAACAGTTTGACCAAGTGGGGATCAGGTTGGCTCAGTGGTTTCTTTCCCTGCCTTTCACCTCTGTGAACCCCGGGTCAAATCCAAATTTGGGTTTTCCTCCCTTTTCTAAAACTTCTTGTTTCCTATCCATCCTGTTAATGGCGCTAATTGTGCTGTTGGGTGTGTAATAAATAAATTAACAAATTTTTATGGTGCTCTATCCTTCATCTTATAATAATAATAATAATAATAATTTGGGGGGCTAATCATCCTTACTCGAAGCTAAGAGCTGAATTGCGAAGGACGCGGCTACAACGTGTTTGAGAAGCAGGCATGCAAGGGCGCCTTTGGCTGCCAGCCACATCAACCCAAAAGTGTTTGTTTTTTCCCGAGGGAGAAAACCGGATGGTCTGGAAAACCCTTGTGGCACAGCAGAGAACCAACGCACAACTCAACTCACATATGGCCCTGGCCGGGAATCGAACCGGGGTCAACTTGATGAGAGGCAAGCGCTTTATGCACAGGCCAACCATGCCACTGTGTTGTCGTGCTGGCCTTTTTTTGATCCATGTGAATATAACAGCAATGTGGATGAATGAGTCCTACCAGAGTAAGGCTACAGCTACGGCTAGGGCGCGCGCGTCTGCTATTCTTCAACACTGACAGACGCGCTGATCTAGCCGTAGCTGTAGCCAAAGTCGCCAATTCGGACACGGCCTAAGATCCTATGCAATGATGACCCTCACCTTCTCAGATTTGCTCGTAGCCAGGTCATGTTGAAGACTGTAGAGTTGCTCATCGTTCTTATCAGGGGCCACCTCAAGAGAGCTCAGTTTGTTGTGAGCGTCTTTCAACAAATCATCCTGTTGTACAACCTAAATTTTTATAAATAAATAAAGAGTGAATGAAAAGCTTAAAGTTCAAGTTAATTTTGGTCGAATCAATGCTCAGCAAATTTGCTCGCGTAAAGGAAATATTTATGTTGGTAATCACTCTTTAAACTTGATGGCAGTAACCTTTGGTTAGAAGCCTACAACAGCTTTCAATAGTGTAAAGCATTTTGAGAAACATTTTACTTTGAAGTAATGTTTTATGTATATAAACAGATATCAGTTTTGATGCTACAAAATTTGAATCTGAGAAGTGATACTGCATTAATGCTTCTCAGACTGTGTATTAAAATAGGGATTATTCTTCCTGCACGGACAGATTTTCTGTGCTATCTGAGCACCTTTTCAAATGAAATTTTCAAATATTAGTTTGATTGTATACATGAACATTTATATAGAAAATTAAACAATCGAACAGTTGAAAAGGCTAAAGGTATACTTTGCCTTTAACTGGATAGTCAACCTTAATTAATATAAGGACCAAGCTGTTATAAAGAGGTCCGCTTAAAAGAGAGTACATTCTGATTTCTGAAGTCCCGAATCTAATTTTTGCTTTGTATTTCTTTGTTTTGGTGTCCTCTAGTCTATTAACAATTTGCTGTTATAAACAAGTACCATGTCACGGTGACTGGCACCCTGCTTGTTTTTGCTAAGCAGTAAAAGTTTAATCGATACTCTCTACTTAAGCAGCTCTATAAATTTGGGGCCAGGCACTGACTAAAACTACTAAGCGCTCCACTAACCTTGTTACGCAGCTGTTCTTCTATCATAGCTGCCCGCTCCTGCGCAATATGTAACTCTTCTGTCTTTTCCGTCATCTTCTGGATTTCTTTACTGTGAGTCATCCCCATCCTCTCGGCACTCCTCGCCGAGTCTCGCTCGTTCTGCAGAGACTCTCGCAGACTCTCAATCTCAGCGACTTGGGATTGTTCCAACTTGTCCTTAGCGTTGAGTTTCATCTGCAGGCTGTATTTATCCTGCTCTAGTTGCTAAAAAGAAAAAAGAAAAATTCAGAAAAATAGAATTAGCAGGCCTTGAAAAAAACCACGACACCCACAGCAATTGCCATGGTGACCTTAGCCCTATATAGGACTCTTCCTCTGTACACAGGTACAGAGTCCTTACTATTAAGGCCCGTTTCTGGGGCGGAAAATTTTCAAAGCTTTATATCTCAAATCACGGCAACAGACAACACTGTGAGAAAACGATCAAAACGGGAATCTTTTAACGTTGGGAGCTGCATTATTTCATGAAATTGACGGATTTGTGAGGAATATATGACGATCAAAACCCACCGCAGAAAATATATATGCTGCCATGGAGTGTGAATCTGTTGAAATTAGTGGCTTGTTGCAGGTAAGATTTGAGTTATGAAGCTGTGAAAATTTTCCGCCCCAGAAATGTACCCTGATGTCCAGGACGTCACTGTAGTACAATACAAAAGTGTAAGGCGGCCAGGGCCATGGTGACCTGTGCTTTTGCTGTGGTGCCCTTTGCAAAGTTCCAATACAATTTTTTTATTTTCTTCAAAGAAATGCCCCTCACCAAGGGAACATTGCTGTGTCCCTCCAAGAGTGAAGTTCATGGGCCTGAATTAGCTGTTGCAAACTGCTTGACGTTGGCTGATTACTCATTGGCGGAAAAACATCAGACAAAATAGAGAAGATTTTAAAGCAAAAACTCAGTTTTGGAATCATGTAATTTTTCTTATTTTTAAAGTATTCTCAGTATATTTTCTTGTAATTTGACCCCTGGTTGCCATGGGAACTTGGTTTTAAAGGTTAATCCATTAATGAACTAACAAAAACATAACAAGGGATGAAACATTTGTACTTGGGTAGAACTTTTGTATTGAGAAGTGCTTCTCAATTCAAACGTTGTATTAAATTAAATTCAGGAAACCAAATTACATGGCTCTGCTTAGCGTCGGATTCTGCTGTGTAAGTGAATGTCTAGTAGTGTGGGGGTGTACGCACACACACAAGCAAAAATCCCTGCTAACCCATGAAATACGCTTGACGTAAGCGCAAAATTCCCTGCTTCCACAATCTAATTATTTGCTTATGGTAAGCATGAAATTTGGCCCAGGTTTGGGTTTTTCTTTGGGATTCATTCTATGGAGTTACCTCAAGTCGCTTGGTGTGATCATACGCCAGCTGCTCCAATCTATCTTCAAGATCTTGATTTTGTTCGAGTAGTTTCTTGCCGATCTCGGCCGCCAGAACCAAGTCATTATTCTTGTGGTCCAACTCCATCTTCAGCTGGTTCGCTTCTCTTTCTAACAATGTGTCTTCCATGATTACCTAAATACAGGATTTACAACATGAAAATTAAAACTGGATCTTCCTTGTATTATTTTAGTTCTGGCAGAACATAAATCACTGTAGGTACATGTATGTAGCTCGTAAATCTGAGGAAACCTGTAAACAAATGTGAACCAGAAAGTGTGTTCCATTCATGATTCTATTTATATGGGTTCATCAATCATTACTTCACTTTAAAAGACCTAGCTTGTCCCTAACCCCACTTGTGTGGCCAAGGCTAGCTGAATCTCTCAGCCAGCCTTGGCCACACAAGTGGGGCTAGCTTCTGTATCATGCAATTATTAAAAAAGTATCTTGCTCAAGGACTCGAGTGCCACGACTGGGACTCAAACCCACACTCTGCTGATCAGAAACACCAGAGCTTGGCTACGCCACATTCAAGCATCACATTCCTTCAAATGATAAATTCCATGTCTCTTGCGTGTTGTATCATATGTAGTTGCGATAACGTAACCCTCCTCCCGACGGCTCCGGCTTCGCGGTCGGAAGGAGGGTTTTGTTATCCCAACTATAATATCATATGGAGCCATATTTTATAGCTCCATGATTGTATGCAATTAATACATAGAATCAGCTCCAACCTCCGACTCTTTTGATTTAATTTAGGCCTACCATTGAATAAATCATTTATTCAATTATTGATTGATTAATATTAATAAAAGTAATATTAATAATGACAATATTAAATTAATTATTATCAATATCATGATTATGATTGAAAGAATTATGTTATTGATATGTGTCATCGTAAAAACAAAGTGAGACCCAAATATTCCATCCCTACTTAGAGTACTACTAAGTACTAAGTACTACTTAGTACTAGTACTAGCTGGCAGTGGCAACCATTTGGAAAATAGTTCACATAAATGATATTGATACTGATATATTATATAGTGATCTGGATAAATTACTTCTAGAAACTATAGTATAAGGCTCCCCTGTCAGCCTTATATAGTTTCTAGAAGTACTGATGAATACTATTTTAGTATTTATCAACGAACAAGGAAATTCACCGACTAAATTTTTTGACATTTTTAATTGAAAATGTGTTTTAAACAAAAATCTGAACCCCTAAATAGTAATGTTATACTTCACTAACAATAATTTTCAGCAACACTCATTAGGAAAGGAGTATCTTAAAGTTAAAATAACTAAAATCTGCAACTTACAATTTTGTTTACATCGGTTGTTTTCAAATCGTCCGCTTATAAAAAAGAATGAATAGTCTGTGCAAATGCCTTTTGTATTGAAAGGAGGTTGGGGACAATACATAAGTATAGCGCCCTCTGCTTTTGGTTTGTAGACAGGGATTTTGAACACGTAGAGGGCGGGCTAATGGTGAGTTGATGGTTTGATGTTCGCTCGTCCCCACCAGCGCGCTGCCTTGAATGTTTGATGTGCGGACTCGTGTGGACAAATTCATAAAACGGAAGGATAAGTTTTAATGCATTTGCCGTAGTTGGGTGGTCATTCACCCTTAACAACCAGAATATTGACTAATCCTATTTAAAAATAAAACAAAACTTAAAATGTCGTCAAACACACTGCTGATCGGATCAAACGCGACCAAAGAAAACCACACCCTAAAAGTTTTGATTTGTGCCTCCGCCTCAGCTTTTTCCCCCAAATCATAATCACAACCCCACAGCAGGGACACAAAGGCGCTATCCCTGGGCAAAGTTATCCTGGGCCCTGCCCTTCAAAAAAATATTCTGTATCATTTCCTGGTTGTGAGACCATTAGTCTTATCATGGAGCTGTATAAGGTCTTATCCAACAAATTATCTATCAAAACGTCTTGCACAATTGTTCAGAGCAACCCGTCTGACATAAATGTGTGTTTCCGGGTGATTTAACCCTCGCTAAGCCATGAAGGGGAAAGTCGACTAGTTTAGGCCAAGACACCATTCTATGAATAGAAGTTAATACTTTCGATTATGGTGTCGTCTACTTGTAAATAGGTAGAGAGACTTGTGTGAGTCACTGTGCACGGCGTCCGGTTAGATTATACTTAGAGTTTTTAAAATGCGTCTCCTTCTTCTTAGTCATGAAGGGCCGCCGTGTGAACTTAGAAATCTACCCCTTCAAAGGGCAAGAGGTAACCGCTCAGAAACGCCTTTCCCGGAGATTATTTTTCCACTGAATTTTTTTTATTTTTCTGCTGCAATGCTAAAAAACAAAACAAATTCACAATCCCAAGATTAAAATCAAGAAGCCAATTCCTGCGAGGAAAGTTTGTGACGTGCGAGTCATTTTAGCGACGAGTTTTTTATGTATTTTTTTTTTAGAGATGTAAACACACAGCTTCCTTGTTTGGCGACTGTTTTGGTCATCCTCTAGGGTATTAACAAACACTGGATAACTTTTTGTGTGTAACGAAATAGTTGTTGTTGAACATGATATGCTTCACAATTGTCTCGAATAGTCAAAGTTTACTGAAGGACGATTGTACGCAGTGAAAGCAAAGGTGAACGAAATTTTGATTCCCTAAAAAAGTAGAGGGCCCAATTTCATAGAGCTGCTTAAGCACAACAGAAGGTAAAGCTCATAAATACTTTGCTTTCCAAAATAAAGTTACCAGCTAAACTGACGTGTACCATTTGTGATTGGTATCCTGCTTATTTCTGTTTAGCAGAGAGTTGGCAATAATTTCTGCATAAGCTGTCAAATATTGCTTAATTAACTGCTAATCACCAGCGAAAACTCTCCCATCTACCGACACCTCACAAGTACCACTAACAGAACGCTTTGCTCATTACTTTAGTGAGAAAATTGAACGCATAGCTATGGAGATTCAAGAAAAGCCGACTACTGATGTTTCACATATTCAATTTCAGATATGTGAATCCGACTTTCAGACATTTGAACCCGTTTCTACACTGCAAATCATTCGACTCATAGCCAATTCTCCGACATCTACCAGCAGTCTTGACCCAATTCCAACTGGTCTTCTCAAAAAATGTGCTAATGAACTTGCACCAGTTATTTGTTGTATTGTCAACAGGTCTTTCGCTTTGGCACATTTTCCAGACATATTAAAATGTGCACACATCAAGCCACTGATAAAGAATTCTCAGATGGATCCTGAAGATCTCAAGAATTATAGACCAGTCTCCAACTTGAAGTTCTTATCAAAAACTGTTGAGCGTGCGGCAGTTTCTCAAATGCAGAACTACCTGTCAACAAACAACCTAAATGCAACTATGCAATCAGCGTATCGAAAAAATCATAGTTGTGAAACTGCCCTGCTTCGTGTCATCAATGACCTACTGCTTGCATTGGATAGTGGTCAGGAAGCAGTCTTACTGTTATTAGACTACACAGCAGCATTTGACACTATTAATCACAACATTCTTTTTGATCGGCTAGAGCAGAGATTCGGATTTCACAACAATGCTCTCAAGTGGCTTCAATCTTATTTCACCAATCGCAGTCAGTCAGTAGTCATTGGAGATCAGATATCATCAAACCAGTTCCCTCGACGCGGAGTCCCTCAAGGCTCCGTAATGGGTCCTTCCATATTCACGCTCTATTCCTCACCCCTGGAAGATGTGATCAAGTCCCATGGAATGTCATACACCATGTACGCTGATGACACCCAGGTTTACACCATTCTCAATCACAACACTCAGTCGACTATCATACCAAAACTTGAAGCTTGCTTAAATGACATCAAAGTGTGGTCTTCAAGAAATGGCTTAAAGTTAAATCAACAAAAAACTGAGTTTCTCCGTCTTTCATCCAAATTCAGAAGCAAGAGTTCACTCCAACCTATCACCATAGCAGATTCATCTCTTGAGCCAACTTCACATGCACGGGACCTGGGTGTCATCATCGATGATCAACTCACCATGGCAAAGCATGTCAGTAATTTGTGCCGAGCATCTTCTTTTGGTTTGCACAAAATCGGAAAAATCAGACAATATCTTGACCAATCGACAACGGAAAAATTGATTCATGCTTTTGTGATGAGTCGCATTAACAATAATAACAGCCTCTTATACGGATTACCAGAATGTCAACTTCATAAACTCCAACGCGTTCAAAATTCTGCAGCCAGACTCATCACTAGAACCCGATCACTTGAACCCATCACTCCGATCCTTCGCAATCTCCACTGGCTACCAGTTAAATCACGGATAGTTTTCAAACTCCTAACACTCACCTACAAATGCAAAAACGGATCAGCACCAGACTATCTCCAGGATTTAATTCAACACTACCACCCTCTGCGAACACTTCGTTCCAGTTCAAAAGGTCTTCTCATAGCAGCTCCAGTTCACACGAAGTTCTACGGTCAACGTTCCTTCCAATATGCTTCACCTAAACTATGGAACTCTCTTCCCAACAATCTCAAAGACTGTGTCACACTAGAACAATTTAAATCACGACTTAAAACCCATCTCTTTAATCACAGAAGCGCTTAGAGACTTTATTTTGTATTATGCGCTAATAAGAACTGTTTATTATTATTATTATTATTAAGCAGAAATGAGCACGATACCAGTCACAAAATGGTTACCTGTGACATGTTAGTTTGGCTGGTAACCTTATACTGGTAAGCGAAATGTTGTTGTGCTTAGCTACTTTTCGTGCTAAAGCAGCTACGAAATTGGAACAGAAAAGAGAATTATGATCCGTTTTCGGCATCGTCTGATTTGAAAGCCAATGTTCAATTTATTATTTGAAGCTTTTCATGTACAATATAAATCAGTTATGAAAAGGGAAAATCTGCGATTTAAATCACTCCCAAAACACTTTTTATTTGTTGCATCCCCGTGGAGGCATCTTTTGTTCCTTCCTTTGTCCCTATAGTTAAAGAACCTCCCGTAGAGTTGGTTTGTACACCAGATTCCTTGTGGTGTAGCCCCTGTCTAAAGAATCCCCATACGGAGACCTTTTGTAATCTCTTTTCTGTTTTATTTTCGGTCTCCATAATGTGGCGAATATGAAATCACACGCACACAAAGTCATTCGCTCAATTGTTTCTGGAAACTCTTCATATTTTTTTTAATTTTTTTATTCTTATCAATAATGTCCTACATAAACGACATAAATAAACAATCACATTACTTTACACAATGACATCTGAGTCCATACAACGAAAAAATAACTTATAAATCTGACAAAAATTAATATCACGACCTGCGTGAACAACAAAACATGTTTAACACATTTTTTTATACACACAAAATAATCTCTTATACAGTTAACATATAAAAATGTATCCGTAGCAAACATACGTTTAGTTTTTACTAAATCTACTAGTTGTAGCTCCGCCCCTGAATGGGCTTCAATTTGGAGGGGGTATAAATTGCGGCAAACCTTGGCTAATTAATGTGCTCCCCCACACACCCGAAAAACATTCAAACTTTTTAACCCACAGTCAACTTTCAAACTTTTCTACAACTTTCAAACTTGTTACAAGATTCAGTCAAATTTCGTACTTTTCAGACTTGATACAAGACTATACAGTCAAATTTCAAACTTTCCGACTAGTTATAAGACTATACAGCGGTTACAGAGAACCAAAGAGAGGCGTGTGATCGGACACGAAAGGATGTTTGTAGTTGTTTTTCAATCAGTAAAAAATGCAATGGACTTTTCAACTTCCCCTTTCGAAAGAGATTGTATTTGAATGTTTGCCATCAGAGTCACATGAAAGCAATCAAACCCGGACAAACAGATCTTATAATAACCAAGCACATTGATAAGACAGATTCAAATTTCATTTCCTTTAGCTTGGAGAACCCGGAAAGTGTTGGGACTATTTATAAACCGGACATTTTGTGAACTCGAAGGAAGAAAGCAATACATAAACAATAAAGAAATTCATTGAAACCAATGGCTAGAAAAATGTGTATTCGAAAAAGTTCAGTTTGATAACAAGTGCGTGTGAGTTTAACAATTCGGTGGTCGTGTCTTTTGGGATTTTGTTTGTTTGTTTGTCAAGCCACCCTTTCGTAACTTAACAGGGTTCACACTTAAATATACTTCAAATGTAAACCTGTTCACATGGTATCCTTGATTTAACGAAACTGAAGCTCGTGATAACATCACAATGACGCAATCTAACATGAGATGTGTGGTGATGTTGTGTAATAATTTAGGGGAAGTAAATTGGCAGAAATCTATTGGATAAACAAAACAGGACGCACTGATCTTTTCAAAATTGTGCCACAATTTTTTTTGAAAAGGTAGCACAACCGCAACCACATTAAATTCACACCACAGTGCACACATTACTTGGTTCAAAAACAGATGACATTTTGGTTGAAAATATTATCTCATTGGGTTTTTACTAACAAACATGTTAATCCGAAACTAGAAATAGCGGTTGCAAACTGCTCACTAACCAAAATAACGGTGTTAAAGCAGAAAAATAGTAAGTGGCCTGACGTTTCGACCCTCGCAGAGTGTTATCAATTGCTAAATGAATTGTAATTCTTGTTCAACCACAGTCAATGCGCATTGGCGTTCGAGTTAAACCGAATGCTTTTGCACGTAACCATAGTGTCTTCTCTTCGCCTGGGTGTAGAAAATGTTGACATGTGTGAGGGCTTAGATTGTTTAAATACTTGTAGCAATATCTGAGGTGGGGGCCAATTTTTGAGATGCATATAAGAATTGCTAGCATTATTTGTACTCATTTTTTGGTAACTTTTTATGCATTTTTACTTTTACTTTTGGCACTACTCCGAGTGACCTTTCACCTCCTTAAACAAACGACTTTCTCTTTCACATTGTATCATATTTTGGTCCTAAAAATAAGATTCATAATTATACGTGAACAATTGGCATGACGGAAACTGACGACTTTTAACATAAACCTTCACAATATTCATACAGTTTGGTTTTTAAAATATGCTTTAAAATAACGAGGCATCATCTTTTACTTTAGAAAATAAATAATATTGTAAACTGTACAAATATTAGTTTCCAATGGATTTGGGTTCGAGGTTGTGAAAGGTATTATACCAGGGTCCGAGCTCACGAAACTGTTTAGTGTTTTGGCACATCAATGCAAATTAATCAGCTTTTTTGTTTTGTTTTGTTTTGTTTTGTTTAGATGCAAAGGTTGCCATTTGTCTGTTGATTTTCCTAAACAACATATTTTGTTTATCAATATTTTCTGGACCTATATAGTTCTTGTTCAACTAACTTGTTTATCCGCTTAAAAGTGATTTGGTTCAAAATCATTCACATTATCCCACATCGTTCTCATTCCCTTTCTGTTTTCATTACATTTCTTATTTCACGTCAGATATTTTTGCTTGTTGACACGTCAACCAACGTGAAGAGGTTTACGTGTAAACTGTATATTATTCAAATATTGAATAAGAACGCAGTCATAAAGTCATTTCGAACCATGCTTGTATAACTGAAATAGCGTTTTTGTTGTGGTTACCAATGTGTTTTTTGATGTGAAGCTCTCCCAAATGTATGATGATGCATGCAGGCCTTTCGTTTTTGAAAGGGAAAGGGCACGAAGGCATTTTCTCCTCGGTAAAGGGCACCTTATGAGGAAACTGTAAATTTATACTGGAGCATTTCAAGGGCCCCAAGGCGTTGGCATGGAGACAACCGCCTTCGTTGCCTCCCTGAAGTATCAGGCCAGTGCATGAACAACGTGAACCAATGACACTCTTGGTATATTGTCGAAGACCAGTCTTCTCAATGGGAGACTTTCTGGGACGATAGAGGGCAGCAGACTTACCGGGTAAATCCATTGTTCTCAGAATTATGCGCATGTTCAGAACTACGTAAACAATGGAAATTTACCCGGTATGTCTGCTGCCACCTAGCGTTGGAAAGTCTCCCATTGGTGTATCTCTACATTATGCATAACAAACCTGTAAAAATTTGAGCTCGATTGGTCGTCGGAGTTGTGAGATAATAATGAAAGAAAAAACACCCTTGTCACACGAAATAATTGTGTGCTTTCAGATGCTTGTTTTCGAGACCACTTTGAGGTCTCGAAATCAAATTCGTGGAAAATTACTCTCTCGAAAACTACATAACTTCAGATGAGCCGTTTCTCACAATGTTTTATACTATCAACCTCTCTATATTACTCGTTACCAAGTAAGGTTTTATGCTAATACTTATTTTGAGTTATTACCAACAGTGTCCTCTGCCTTAAAATGTTTTTTTTTTAAGTAACGAAAGTATACCAATCCCAGGGTACGTGATGTGAGCAGGTGGGAAACTATGTGGTAAATTCCCCTCTTAATTCGCGCCAACAATATCGGTTTTATATTTGCATACAATCCGGCTCCAATTCAGAAATCCGGGATCAGATATTTTGTTTTGCTTCAAAACCGGAACCAACTTTCCGGAATGGACCAGCATATCACTATCACAAGTTTTTCAGGGGGGGGGGGGGGGAGAGGCAATAAGATTTTACCGAAGAATTTGTATCAGTTTTCCTTTCATTGCTGTTCAAAGTGTTGTCCATCGAAAAAGCTGCTTAAGCACAAAAACAGACTAGGGAAAACAAACTTGTTCTAACCAGAATTCTAGAAAAGGGTTACCAGCCAAAATAACATGTCGAATGTACAATTTGTGACTGGCATCCTGCTCATTATTGCTAAGCAGGGGATTTCTTAAGCAGTATTTTCTGCTTTTAAGCAGCGTTATAAAATTGGACTCTGTTCGTGGGAACATAAGTTCTACCGTGAGAAATTGTTTATCACTGTCTAAAAGGCACAGCCCGTATTAACAGGGTTTTAAAAGGGCACTTCCTTCCCTGATAAGGAAACAACCATTGGGAATATTTTACACAACTTCCTTCTGAATGAACTTGTGGTTTCTACAAAATTATACTGTTGGTTTGCCTGTTCCCAACCACGTGGCGCAAAGCTCTGGTATACAACTATTTGTTAAAGACACTGGACACTATTGGTAATTGTTAAAGACCTGTATTCTCTTGGTGTATCCCAACATAATATGCATAAAATAATAAACATTTGCAAATTTTGGCTCAATTGGTCATCGAATTTGCAAGAAAATAATACACCCTAGTTGCACAACTTTGTGTGCTTTCAGCCACTCCTTTTCAAAAACTATGTTACTCCAGAGGGAGTCGTTCCTCACAATGTTTTATACAATCAGCAGCTCTCCATTGCTCGTTACCAAGTAATAATACTCTCTATGCTCTTAGCAATTACAATTAGTGTCCAGTGCATTACAAAGAGGGTCTATGGTACAACAATGGGTTTGGTTGTTGAGGGTGAAAATACCACGGTAGGGGTGTGGATGGGCATCATGCCCGACACTGTGACGGGTGCCCCAGTTAGTCCGTTGATTATGGCGGGAAATTGGAATGTGTTCATTTGTGAGTTCATGGAGGGGCTCAGTGCGAGAGGGCTGAGGGTACTCCAGAAGTGTAGAGGTACCAGGGGTGTACCAGCTTGACCGAAGAGGGGGCTAGCTACCATAATGGGTGTGCCGGGTAGAGGGGTGTGCGGCCCGCCGTAGCACGGCACCGTGAGCCCGTTACTCGTGGTGAGGAACGAGGGACTTGATGTTGACATCTTCGTGGGCATAGTGGTGTTGTAAAAGTCACTTTTGGGTGTGTGCAAGGTGGCTATTGGAATCGGTCTGGGTCTGTTGCTCGAACTGCCTGTGACTGTTGATGTACTGGGGGTACAGATGGTGGTGAAGGGACGCCCGGTACTGGTGACTAGGCGTGGCTCGGCTGAGAGTCGAGCTTCAACGGAACCGGGTGACAAGGCCCGTCTGGGGCTCGCAGACCTGGCGTGCTCGGCCGGGTGGGAGCTGCTGCTGACCCGCAACGGAGTCGGTGAAGAGCTCCACCGATGCTCGTGGGACGACTCCTCACGATGCACCTTTATAGAGACTGTCTCGTGCTCCGAAGTCTGGGGAGGTCGAGTCAGAGGGCTCGGTACATACCTCGGCGACTCCCGGTGATAATGCTCAATATGTCCAGCGGGACTCCTCCTCGGTTTCTCGACGACAGCGTTCTCGATCCCCGGGTAACTCTGGGGTCTGGATGTTGTTGTTGTCACTGTGGCCGGCCCATCCATCGCTTCCATCTTCACACGGAATGGGATCTTATTCTCGGTTTTGACAATCTCGGGAAAGGAGACAAACTTGTAGACGAACTTTTGACCCATGACCTTTTTGATGATGTTCTTGTCGTAGTAGTAGCGCAGGGCGCGGCTCAACTTGTCATAGTTCATGTTGGTTTTGTTTTTGCGAAGCCCCCACATCCGGGCCACTTCCTCGGCATTATTCAGCTTAAATTCACCCTCGTTCCCAGTCCACGTGATGAGATGTTGGTTGCTCTTGTCCATCAGGAGTTCGAGCAGAAATTGCCAAAGGGTGACACTGGCCTCCATACCTATATAGATTATTAAAAAAAAAAAATCGGAAGAGAATTAGTCATCATGCGAAAAATAAATCTGAGGAATGAGGTCTCAAAGTTCATCACGTGAATTCTTACTCAAACAATCTTCATATTCAATAACTCATATATACTCCAGAGCTACACAACGCAATTTGTTGTTAGTCCTTTACGTTTTTAATATTTGTCGCAGACACATTGACTGAATTTAACAGTTCAGTCCAGGGATGAGAGAGTCACTGCTGACAAAAAAAGTCTTAAACTCAGATCAACTTGTGTATAAGGGGTGCATTCAATCGTATAGCACTTCCACCTTTTTGGTATAAACCCCTTGTGTTGTAGATTCCAGGAGCTTTGTGAAACTATATTCTCAGTAAAGAAAAACACAGCATGTTTTGTCTAGCAGGCAGACTAGAACAAGTCTGAATTCAGATTGGAGTCTGAAACGTCTAATCTCTGTCAATAGTGCTTGTACACCAAGATATTGCTGCAAACAAGTAAGCATTAAATACGTGTATCTGTTGTATAAAACTTAAGTCTACGAAATTCTCACACTAATCAGAATCATTGTTCAAAAGACACCCAACAGCTTACCTGCACCATTTTGCATTTTGCATATGTCTTTTTTCGTATCATATGAACACTCTTTTCAATAATAGCTAATTACAAAATGAAATGTCTCCTATACGAATAGAACAATATTATACTATCATTGAAAGGGCGTACTGTTATCGTCGATTATGAAAGGTTTAAATTATTTGCCGTATGGGACAAAAGCTGCACTTGTACACAAACTTCTTTATGCACTAAATGGGCGTGTGGAACAAAAGACCATTATTATTCATAAATACAATAATAGTACTTCTTGTTCTATTATGCATCTATTCGCAACGGTAGTCAAGCGTGAATGTAGAATATGCAAGTACAAACAATGAGTTTTGAAATTTATGAATGTTTTGTTTTTTGCAAAACAAGTGGCAATGAAAAACAAATAAAACAAATAAACTGGTGGGTGCGGGCATCTCAGACGACTGTAACAAGGATGATATTGTACAGTCTTTTATCTGAATTCAGACTCAATTTTATGTCGGCCTAGTGAAGAAAATCAAGCGGTATTTTTTTCACATAAATAAATCCTGTTGTTTGGTCTACTTATCTAGTGCTGCAGACACTGTTCCTAAAAGCTCCTTTGAACCTGTAACTCCTTAATTTACCAACAGTTGGAAATGCCATAATTTCGAACTTTAGAATTTGTATCCCAGTTTCAGACTTTTTTTGTTAGCAATGGCTGTCGTCCCTGTTGTACTGATTAAAGGTAGTGGACACTATAGGAGACTTTCCAACGCTAGGTGGCAGCAGACATACCGGGTAAAATTCCATTGTTTACGTAGTTCTGAACATGCGCATAATTCTGAGAACAATGGGTTTACCCGGTAAGTCTGCTGCCCTCTATCGTCCCAGAAAGTCTCCCATTGGTAATTACTCAAAATAATTATCAGCATAAAACCTCACTTGGTAACGAGCAATGGGGAGTGGTTGATAGTGTAAAACATTGTGAGAAACGGCTCCCTCTGAAGTGACGTACTTTTTGAGAACGAAGATATTTTCCACGAATTTGATTTCGAGACCTCAAGTTTAGAATTTGAGGTCCCGAAATCAAGCAACTGAAAGAACACCACTTCGTGTGACAAGGGTGTTCTTTTCCTTTCATAGTTATCTCGCAACTTCGACGACCAATTGAGCTCAAATTTTCACAGGTTTGTTATTTTATGCATATGTTTAGGCACACCAAGTGAGAAGACTGGTCTTTGACAATTACCAATAGATAGTGTCTAGTGTCTTTAAAGGTTCGTGCCTAGAAAATGCCATAGGTTTGTTCATGACGTAAAGTTGAGTTTAGAACTGTTTTCAAAAGGACTTCTATTTATTGAATCTGAATTTGACCTTGGAGCCCCTCCTTATTAAAAGTCGAGTTCGACATTGAGTCGAGAGCACTATCTCAGCGCGTGGGGCCGATTTAACGACTTGTCCACAAGTCTACATTGAGTCGCATCATGCCATTTTTCGGCAGTGGTCCAAAGAGGACACTTTGACCCAAGTCGTTTCAACGAATCGGCCAATAATCCAAAGTTATTTCATGAGTTTTCATTCCATTTCTAAAGAAGGGGAAATTCATCAATCAAAAAGACCCACCAAGTAACAAAACTGTTTATAGAAACACCCACAAAAAAGCCCACAAGCGCTCCAAGAGTAGCTGAACCAAAAACATTTTGTATATGCTGCATTTTGTTTATCATCAAAGACTGGTTTATGAGCGTGCATATTTGACGAACTGTCTACAAAACACCAGTTTCTCAGAACTATAAACAAAACTGTTCATGAAATATTCCCAATGTTACATTATTTCCTTGTGTGAATTGTGCAACTTCACTTCCACAACTCATACCACTTGTTCATCTCGAATAAACAACGAAAACAATTTCGCAATGTTTGTTTAAACTGCTGCACGCTTATTTAAAGCCACTGGACACGATTGTCAAAAAGACCTGTCTTCTCACTTGGCTGGCTGTATCCCAACATATTATACATAAAATAACAAACCTGTGAAAATTTGGACTCAATTGGTAATCGAAGTTGCAAGAGAATAAGGAACGAAAAAACACCATTGTTGCACAAATTTGTGTGCTTTCAGATGCCCCCCAAAACGCCTGCTTTGTGCTTCAGATGCTCATCACAAAGCTTAAGGCCTGAAATATTTTATTATTTGAATGAGAAATTACCTCTTTCTCAAAAACTACGTTACTTCAGAGGGAGCCGTTTCTCACAATGTTTTATCTTATCAACAGCTCTCCATTGCTCGTTACCAAGTAATTTTATTAGCTAACAATTATTTTGAGGAATTACCAATTGTGTCTTTAAACTTCTGCACACTAATTTAACGATTGCAATCCGGGTCTAAAGGGAAAGTCTACCGACCACCGGAAGCCCTCATTGCTTTTAATATCCCTCAAATCCTGTTGATTTCTTCCCCTAAATGAGCGCCAATTCACCCGGTTCATGCTATTGGCAGACTTTGAACAGGAAGCCCTGGTCATAAACCACCGGACGGTGCATATCCAGGGGCTTCTATATTATAACCAGAGCCTAGCCCCCCACGCGTGCCAGGTACCCAAATTATGTTTATCTCTCCAACAATATGGATTAATCAATGCACAAACGGAACGAACATCCGGTGACGTTATGGTCAGTTTGGATGAGTCAAGTTTTACTTCCGGCTTTGGGGTTGGGGTTTTGGAAGATTGCTCCACTCGTGATCTCGTGATGTTTTGTCTAACATTTGCATAAACAGCCGCCGATTGATGCAACCGTTTAACATTATGATGAGTACGATTTAGAACATTACAACTGTGGCATGTTCGATTTTTCCTCATGTACGTTTTTGTTTCCTGGTGTCAGAGTCAGAAAGTTACTTGACAAGTAGCGAGAAACAAAACCATAAATATATTGTTTTCAATTCGAATCAGTGTTAAACAATCACCAGATGATTTCCTTTGAGAAAGAGATAATTTCTCGCTCAAATATTAAAATACTTCAGGCATCAACAAGGTGTTTTTTTCTTTCAGTATTCGCTTGCAACTTCGATGACCAATGTTGAGTCCAAATTTTCACAATATGTTGGGATACACCAAGTGAGAATACTGGTCTTTGACAACTACCAAATGTGTCCAGCAGCCGATTTCACGAAACGCTAGGATTAATCCTATCTCGAGTTAGGACGAGTAACCCGTCCTAACTTGGGATGGGTTCAATGTGTCCTACGTCTTCGGATATACGGAACTTAGGCCTAACTCGTCCTAAGTCCTAGGATTAATCCTAAATTAAGATGAGTTTGGTGAAATCGACTGCAAGCAAAATAACAACCGTTATCAGATCTCAGAAACGTAACTAACTAAAATGATTTATACTAATAACTGTTTCATGAACGCCTTCTACAAATGAATGAATCTGCTTAGTATTTCTAAAAACTGTTCTTGGAATCATTTTCATTTTTTGTTCCGAGTGACTCGTCAACCTTGAGGGTATTTTCCTAAAGACGGTGCACCTGTGAATCTCGGATTTGAATGAGTAACTTATATCCCTGGTGTAGTCATTGATGTCCTATACTGGATCACTCCATTCTAGTTTCTTTCTCCATTAATCATAAGCGGAGTGTCTTCGCAATACGAATGGGTTATGCGGATCTGCATAACCTTAAGCCCCGTGTATGATAATCCCAAATATCACAGTAAACAACAAACAGTTTGTTGGGCAAACGAATAAACTAAACTGTTACAATAATGCCACTTCTTTTATCATAAAGTTTATGTACACGTAATATGGGGTTACGCGTAGTATTTTAGAAGGCAAATTTGTTTCGTTCAGTTGGTATTGAAGTTTAGTAAGTCACATTATAAACGAGCCAAATCATCATGCAAAGAAAATTTGTCTATAATAAAAGCATTAGGTAGAAAGGTAGTAAGTTGAAAGACAGTGTGGTGGTGGAGCCTATTCCTTTTTTTTCGGCCACTTAAATGTAAGTTGTTTACACGAATTACTCACACACAGCTTTGACGATAAGTTATTTGTTCTAACAATGTATAACTCGTATAGGAGATTGCCCAGACAAAAGACAAACATAACTAACATAATTTGTATTATATATTTTTTTCTCCTTCTGATTAATCCATGGGGGTTTCTACCTCCATGATTAATCAGAGCATTGCTTACCTTTTAGTTTCCCCGTTGCTACCGCGTGCGTTGTTTGAACTGTGTTTTGTAAGTCCATTGGTTGGTCGGACTGGTATTCCGTTTTCACCATCGTTGGGGTTGGTACACGCCCAGGGCCCGTTTTCTCTAAAGGAACCAGCGTAAAACAAGTATACATCGTCAAAAAAATAAGACTTTAACAGTCTCTTATCAATAAATAGAAAACTCACCACCCAAGAGAAAACCACACATGAGAGCTGAGAGAACAAACTTTAAGTGCGAGTGGCTCGCCCCGGGCTAAATGTAATTATGCTACAACTTCCCCGTTGCAAGGACCTTTTTACAAGGAAACAAGAGATCCCGCCTAAACTTTGACGTGCGGGAAGCTAGTGGCACCGAGTGCCTGGTTATTGTGAACTGATATAGTATGATAATAATATCTCTCTATAGCTTTATAGGCGGTATTCTACTTTTACTTCATTTTCAAGTCTCATCCTGAAACGAAAACGTGTTCAGAACAGGAAGTCCGCTGTGTATAGTAGAGATATCAGCATTTATTTTAATATTTTGAGGCGATGCTGGTTAAAGGTTGGGTGGCATTGTGTATAGTTTCGATAGATTAAGTAGCAGTAAAAAAAAAAAAACATAATTGTTTAATTTAGCACGAGCGTTGAAAATGTGGACGAGTTGAAAGGAACAACATGAGCTTAGGCCGTGTTTCGCTGATAAACAAGCCATGTGATTTCTTGGATGGCATGATTATTCCTGATTTCCTGATTTTCTCAAAACATCCCCTCCATTTTTTTTGAAAGAAGTAAAGCAACGGGGAAATAGTCCGTGAACTTATGGAGATCACAGAGTCCATAAACCTCATAAATTGTACTTCACGGCGTCTTTATTTAAATCTCCTGAATTGTAACATCCGGGATGTTCCGGACCTAGAATAAGGGGAACCCAACATTAATTTCACGAATTTCAACATACGTCAAATCTCATCCTTGTCTTTTCACACGAAGTACATTTGACAACCTTGCTACAATTTAGCAAGGGACCTTTGCTAAATTTCTCTCATGTGAAAGGGGTACATCAATCCCTGCTTGGATTGCTCTGACAGATTACTGCGTGCAGCGTATTCCAAAGGCAGTCCAAACAAATAATCTAAAGTGTCATGAATAATAATATACATCATAACAACATGCATCGTTCTCTCCTAAAGGGACACATTGGCTTGGATCGGACGAGTTGGTCTATAAAAAGCGTTTGTAACCGTTTGTTATAAAACGCATATGGTTAGAAAGATGTTTTAAAAGTAGAATATAATGATCCACACTAATTTGCCTCGATATTGAGTGGTTTTCCCTTTACTTTTCGAACTACCACGGTCGGCCATTTATGGCAGTCAAAAATTTGACTCCCATAAATGGCCGTCCGTGTAAGTCGACGAGGTAAAAGGAAAACCGTGCAATTTCGAGGCATGTCGGTGATGATCATTGTGTTCTACTTTTACAACATCTTTCTACCCATATGCATTTCATAACAAGCGGTTACAGACGCTTTTCAAAGACCCAACTCGACCGATCCAAGGCAACGTGTTCCTTTAACAGTGGTCTGCTGGCCATGACCAATTGCCAGTTAAAACCCCAGAAGACCAGTCAAAATTCATTCCAAGTGGTCGGACCATAAAGGACTCTATGGCCCGACGACAGGCTAGTTCGGTTCGGGTCGAAGAAATGATGCTAGATTTGTCTTGCTGGTCAGTCACTAAGGACAAACCCTAACAATACATAATGTAACACCTGGCCACCAATTAGCTCACCAAACATGCCTCAGGAAGGTACCGTTAGCCGTGTTGAGTCGGTGAACACATAAGTGCACTGTTTGGTTTGTAAACCTGCCTGCTTTCGTACACAGTTATAACATAGAGGAACTCTGTCCTTCCTCTATGGTTATACCTCCAGAGTCCATGGGTATACGCACAAACATATTTCACCAAATCAAAATAGCACAACATTGGCAAGCACAACATCTAAAAAAGGCTAACTTATGGTTTACAATAGAAATCATAATGGTTAGAAATGGCGAACTGGTGTTACCATGGAGGTAGACATATTACCAAACTCACCTGAAGATTGGTGCCAGGAATTTCGCAACGCCCTGCGTGCTTGGTCGATTTGTCAAAAAACATTTACAAACATGAAAGTATGCACCGTCGGCGCCTGCGCCCGTTGTACTAGAAAACCACCTAGTGACCCAATCCATATGGCATGCAATCAGTCACAAGGGGACCGTAGAAAAAAACCCAAATACGTACCCCTAGGGGTAGTCCTTGACCCTGTTGTGACACCCATTCTTTGATGATGTCATAAGCTCTGGAATGTATATAGAGAGTTTCCCCGAACGACTGTACACGTCCGCGACGCAACAATTGCAATGGGGCAACCCCATACAAAACAAACCGAAACACCAAATTTGGTTAAGTCGGGTGTGTGTATATGTACACAGTGTATTGTTGACATAAACAACCCATGCTGTCTATGAGATCTCGCCAGTTAAATAAGATAATGATGAACTTCGGCACAAGAAATGGCAAAGTTAAAGAATAATTTAAACTCAGCGCATTTCTTGATTGCATTTCAATAATCCAAACAGTTAAATAACGCCGGAAAATTTTGGGTTTCGCCAGTTTTAAATGCCGGTCAAAAATGAACGCTTAAAATTGATGAATGTCGGCACATGAAATGGCTAAAAGGCAAAAGACAAATCCAAACTAAGCACATTCCTTTCTTGCATTTTAATCATTCCAAAGTGAAAACAACTCGGGAGAATTTTCAAAAATTATATAATTCTGAGTTCAATTTCCGGAAACAGGTTGTCGGACATTTTGTTTTGTGTCGAGTCACATTTTGATTGGAGTCGGGCCACTTAATATCACACTGCTTTGTGTTAACCGCAAAACGGCGCCATTGTTGGTGAATTAATGTATACCGGAAGTCCATCAAGGGGTTTGTGGAAATAAGGGCACTTGACACCTTTGGTAATTGTCAAAGACCAGTATTCTCACTTGGTGTATTCCAACATGCATAAAATAACAAAACTGTGAAAATTTGGGCTCAATAGGTCATCGAATTTGCAAGAGAAAAATGAAAGAAAGATAAAAACACCTTTGTTGCATTGTGTGCTTTCAGGTGCATATAAAAGGCTTTTAATAGCTAAAATATTTTATTTTATGAATGAGAAAGTACCCCTTCCTCAAAAGCTACGTTACTTCAGAGGGAGCCGTTTCTCACAATGTTTTATACTATCAGTTGCCCGTCACCAAGTAAGTTTCTGTACTAACAATTATTTTTTAGGACTATCGGTGTGTCCAGTGCAGTGCCTTCAAGTTTACCTCAATATTGTGCCCAATTGTTGTTATTTTTTCTTGTGGTAGATTTTACAAAAATTGAACGAAAATAATGTAAAACGAAAACAAGGAAAACATTTTGACAAAACAGTTCTGCTGAATAGCTCCAGCAAAATATCGAACCCACTATTAAATTTAAAGGGTAAATTTGTTTGACTAGCCTCATGTCAAGGAATGAAAACCAAATCAAAAATTACCTTCTTTTTTGTGCGATTTCGCCAGTGGGTGCTCCATGTTACTCGAGATGGGAGCGGTGGGTGACGGGGCCCGATTGTGGCTGGTTAACATGACGGTCAGATCACCAAGACGCCCCGAGTTCGGTTCGCAAGCGGGCCTCAAGTCGCAAACGGGCAGCCGATTTCAATAATGTCTGGCGAGAAGAAAAAACAACAAAACAAATTCAGGTTGTGAAGTTTTAAATGCTGACACTCGATGTACCGAAGACAGTTTAAAAGATGACTGAAGCATTGAGTTACGTCAATCAAAAATTGTCCGTCGCAGAAAATCCTAAGCACACTTTGTGCTTCTACGTCAAACTGAAATCTTCAAAACAGAAATTCATTTTTAATAAGCACTAAGCAGGTTATCAAACTCATAATACCTTTTTTTTTTTGCTTTTGTCGGTTAGTTCAAAAACGAAATATCAAAATGATTGCTCATGAAAGTCTTAAAATGTGGATGACCGCTCCGTCTTCTATACTTCCGTCATCGCAAAACCCCGACCAGTACTAAATGACGATCGGCAAAAACTCGAGTCCTTAAGTCTCTGGATACAGAAACCCTATATTCATTATAACAAAAATCCGCAACCATTATTAACATTACGCCAGGCCAGTGATGGTGTCTTATGACGTCATAATGATGGCATCTCCACGCATGCTCCCTAATTGTTGTTTTTGAAGGCTCCGGATGCCATTTTTTTTAAACCCTAGGACGAATGCAGTTTCTTTTGTGCGTTCCAAGAGCTGTAACCACTTTCAATGCAAAGACGTGGGTTCCGACGGGAAGTTGGATCATGTTTTTGATGTATTTTTTTTTGCAAATTAAAGGCCTCGGATGCGTTTGGTGATTACTCAAAATAATTGCACGTATTAAAAAATTACTTTGGTAACGAGCAAAGGAGAGCTGTTGGTCGTATGGAACATTGTGAACAACGGGTCCCTCTGAAGAAGTAAGGGTATAGTTTTTGAGAAAGAGGTATACAAGACTTCAGATCTGAAGCATTTTATTCGGCATCCGAAAGCACACAAATTTAATTGTGCAACAAGGGTGTTTTGGGGGTCATTATTCTCTTGCAACTTCGATGACCAATTGAGTCAACATTTTTCACATTATTTGTTATTTTATGCATGGTGGGACACGCAATAATACTGGTCTTTGGCAATTACCAAAGGTAGGTGTTCAGTGCCTTTAAGGGACGTTCAATTAATCTGTCGGCGACTCTTGCGAAGAACAATGCAATATTTCAATCATCTGACGGTATAATAAACGTAAAAATGTCACTATTATAAAATGTGCACGACTTGTATTAATTTGATATGACATGCCGCAACTTTGAGGGCATGCACTGAAAGACGTTGAGCTTCACTTACAACTTGTGCGAACGAACGTAGTCGGTTTTAGGTGGGAAAATTTGATGGGCGTTCACAACCACCGGTGCGACTTATAACCCAGGTGTAGTTATTACATTCATATATATGATAAAGTAATACATGGGAAGAACTAACTAGCAAGGTTTATTTGATGATAAGTCATACTAAATCTTTTGAAAACTTTGAATTATAAGGCCGTCACTCTTTTTAAGGCTACCTACCTCTAAGTAAAAGTACTGCAACCATTTCATATGGTTTGTTTTGCATTGCACCAAATCTGGAGCAATTATGTCTATACGCATGGAAGAACAACCTGCTTAACTGGAGTACACTATTTGAGAAGCGTTACTGCAGTAACGCTTTTCATAACCACAGTACTTCGAAGTGAAAAGTTTCTCAAAATGCATTATACTATCCAAGGCTGCTGTACTTCTTACCAAGTAAGTTTTGTTTTGCCATTAATTTTCAGACTCGTTGTCTAAACATAAACCGACCCTTTGAAGTCATCTCAATTAAGCTGATCATTATACCCACGTTGTGAAAAGCACACACACACCCACACACAGGTTGAAAACAGTATGTGGAACTGATGGAAAGTGCAAGCAATAATACTTAACTCAAGAGCTTTTTTTTTGTTTTTTTAATATTTGCTTGATTCATTCCGACGGCATGTGTTTTCAATTAAAACTGCACATGACGTAGGAGGCCAGGCTAGTCACAATTTTAGTTTACCGGCGGGGTATAGGGCTACCTCTAAATTTGTCTTTTGTTATTTGAATTGCCGCCTATTGTCTTTTTGGAACTCGATTTTGTACTGGTATTATATCTTTTGTTTCAATATTATTCCAAAGGTGATCCATTTCAAAGAAAGATTGCGTCATAAATTAAATTGTAAAGTTAATGAGAGTGCTTTACTGCGGTAGCTATATTTTGTATCAAGTATTGGTAAACAATGAAAATGACAATTGCCTGAAACACATTCACCATTATTGACATCTTTCTTTAATAATTTGTATTGTGTCATAAATTAGTTTGTAAAGGAAATGGAATTTGTTTCTGCGATAAATTGCCTGAAATACATTTCATTCACCATTTTTGAAATATTTCTGCAGTATTTCTATAACTTCTATCACTGAACACAATTGACTGAACATGATTGTTTTGTTGGACAACCTGACATCCGCTTAATTGTTGAACTCATCAAGTAATACCGATAAACCAAGAGGTAGAATAGAAAGAATTGATTTCTGAGAAAGGCAGCATTATTTAGCCTAGTTATGGGTCAGGTGAGAGGTAATCGGAGCTACATAGGCAATGTAAAATAGGTGTAAAAAAAAAAAGGGGGGAGACCTTCCAAAAATCAAACCCGGATGTCCGGGCTGCATGCGCGTCCGGGGCTCGCCGCGCACGGCGCGGTATAAAAATGAAATCAATGGGAATCGTAGATTAGGCCACCTGTTCGTGAGATACGGGCCGTACTATTCCGCTGGGGCTGGTTATTGGAGGGGAAGGGGGGGGGGGCTTGAGACCTTGCCGAATTATACACGTGTGTTCGCAGAAGATAAGATTGCAATGTACACTCTGCGTATATCTGATTATTAATTCACCAAATTAATAATCATAAGCTTCCTGTATGCTTACTCAAGTCAAATGGATTTAGAGTGTGTGTGTGTGTTTTTTTTTAATGCAGGTTTTACTTCCTTGTTTGATTATCGCCTTACCACCCCCCCCCCCTCTATATAGGCCTACCCTTCTTCATTCTGCTAAACACAATAGCCCTTTGTTTCTTTTTCCCCATAAGACGCTCAAAGTATAACAATTGACCATCACAACTTCTAAGTTCTACCACCCCTCCCCCATAAACGAACAAGCATTCAGCTTTTTGCAAAAGTCGATGTAAAATATAAATGAGGTAATTTTTGTTCCCGATGCCGTGACCATTGAATAGAAACCCGAGTGTTTGCCAATAATCATGCGATACTTTGTTGAATTTCCTCGTTGATAAAAATGCAACAAAGTAAATAATACCCTGGGTATCCGGACAACATCCTGCTGATGAGTTGTTATATTATTCTGAAAACAAAAGTTCACGAAGCATTTTTTCTTCGTAAAAGACCAGTTGTATTAGCTCTAGCTCTAGTGAAAAATGTGTATATTATAACGGTGGGCTAATTTTAATATTTGAATAATTGAATAGTACCATGTGTGTGTTCCACAACCAATCCTTAAACCCCGAGTCGTATGGCACAACCACAAATCAGGTTTGAATGAAACCTTTCAATATTCTCCGTCTAATATCGCGGATGCAATTTGTGAAATCTGAACAGGCTAAGAAAAATTGAGCAGAAATTCCATGTACAAAAATGTGACTCACCGGTTTTGTTGAGTATAAAATACCACCACGTTGTAGTGAAGTAGTAATACTTTCCACGTCCGTACAGTCCTGCGATGATTTAACTAATGCAGTTGACACACACAGCGTCACAGTTTGATGGTCGCATGACAATCGACGAGTAAACTCGCTCCGAAACCGGAAGTGCGTTCGGGGAAACACCCTATAAATAGATCGGCCATCATCGTGCGTAGATGGTGACGTCAGAGCCCGCTGGAGAGCTCGTGAGCGTGGAGTCGCTGCAGAGACTGGTGCCCGTGGCCGTCGCCGTGCGTGTGTCAAGAGGAAGCGCACAGGGGACTCGACCTTAAAGCTTCTCTTGAGCAGTGGTTTTAAACTTGTGTCAGTCGATTAGCGTATGTTGTTCTACAATCAGTTGTAATGATTTTAACACAAATGCACGTTTTGAAAACTGCCATAATTAACCAAATGTAAAAGTGTTCTGTTATTAATGATACCATCAATTCAAATTGTGCTTAGAAATGTTTTAAATTATACACATTGAAAACAGTATGGGGCCTACACTGCACGGACTGTTAGCGAGTCTACTTTCATTTGCGCAAAACTGGATATTGGGATCTTGAACATCGTGCGGGGATTAATTTTGTTCGCTTCCTTTTTTTCTTTTCTTTTTCTGGATTCTGCTCTGGGAGTTTGTAGAGAAAGGGTCCCCCCTCCGGACTCGTCGGAACTAATCCTGGACAAGCCTTTGACGTCGATTGGGGGAAATTATTGTCTAGATTTCACCAGAAAGCGGAAATATCTCCAAGTAGAATGGCTGAAAATGGACACAAAACGGATTTGAAATCCCGTGCATTTAGTGAGCTAATTGTCCGCTAGCACGTAGGTAGGGACCTTGCTGCTAATAATTACGTAGGTTTTCATTTTGTTGATGCTCTGCACACCTGAGTTTCGTTCGTTAAGCAGCTAACGCGGAACTGCTTGTAAAGATTAGTGGTCAAAAAACACAAGCTCTGTCTTTTGAAGACGTTGGACACTATTGGTAATTGTCAAAGACCAGTCTTCCCACGTGCTGTATCTCAACATGTACAAAATAACAAACCTGTGAAAGTTTGAACTCAATCGGTCTTCGAAGTTGCGAGATAATAATTAAAGAAAAACACTCCAGTCACACGAAGTTGTGTGCTTTCAGATGCTTGATTTTGAGACCTCAAATTCTAAATCTGAGGTCTCGAAATCAAATTTTTTGAAAATGTCATTCTTTCTCGAAAACTACACTAATTCAGAGGGAGCCGTTTCTTACAATGTTTTATAACTCGTTACCGAGTAAGGTTTCATGCTAATACTTATTTTGAGTAATTAACAATAGTGTCCACTATAGCTGAATTGAAAAGTTGTTAAGATTGTAGTCAAAAACGTAATAGACTAGCTCTGTATTTTAAAGGCACTGGACACGTTGACTACTCAAAATAATAATGTGTTAGCTTAAAAACGTTGCTGGGTAACGAACAAGCTTGTGTATATCGTTTGTGATTGCTTTTTACTTTGCTTAAATTTTTACTGCAATTTTAGAATGTTTAATGTTTAGTATATAAATGGTTTTTTTTATGAGCTAGCTTTTTTTTGACTTTTGCCCTTCCCTGGACGGCCCGTGCTTGTTTAATTGTTTTGCTTGTCCGAAGAATTAAAATAAATAAATAATAAAATAACAATGGAAAGTTGTTGGTAACAGCTCCCTCTCAAGTAACGCTGTTTTTTAGCAAGAGGTAATTGCTCACTCAAATATTTTAAAGACGTCACTGGGCCTGAAGCACACGAATTTGTGCAGCAGGGGTGTTTTTTCTTTCATTACTAAAGGTGTCCAGTGTCTTTAACGCTGTGTGTTTGTACTTGGGAAGGGGGTTGTTGCTTCATAAGCAAGCAAACAAAATGAGACAACAATCAGTTAAAGGCAGTGGACACTATTGGTAACATACTCAAAATAATTATTAGCATTAAACCTTACTTGTTAACGAGTAATGGGGAGAGGTTGATGGTATAAAACATTGTGAGAAACAGCTCCCTCTGCAGTTTTCGAGAAAGAAGTAAATTTCCACGATTTTGATTTCGAGACCTCGGAATTAGAATTTGGGGTCTCGAAATCAAGCATCTGAAAGCACACAGCTACGTGTGACAAGGGTGTTTTTATCTCGCAACCAATAATGTCCAGTGTCTTTAATGGTTAAAGATAACACAATTTTGGGACCTCAAAATCTAATTCTGAGGTCTCGAAATCAAATTCGTGGAAATTGCTTCTTTCTCGAAAGATGGAGCCGTTTCTCACAATGTGTTATACTATCAACATGCTATCAATTGCTTGTTACCAAGTAAGTTTTTATGCTAACAATTATTTTGAGTAATTACCAATAGTGTACACTGCCTTTGATAACATTAAACAAAAACACACATCAAGACAAACCAGTAGACACCACCAACGTGTACTTCAGAGTAATGATTATTATTTATTATTACAACTAATTAATAAGTAACACATAAAGAGAGGGAGAGAGGTAGCGAGGTGAGTGAAAAGAAAGCACAAACAAATACCACCAATTTCATTACCACTTCCGATTTCGATATTGATAAAAAAAAAAAACTTTAGAAGACGTTTTTGTGAAGTGTGTGTCTTCAATTGATTTGAAACCTTAAAAAAAAGTATTAAAAAAAATAGTTTTGAAAAAATAGTTTTGAAAAAATAGTTTTGAAAAAACGCTTCACCAAAACAATTTTTTGTGTAGAGATGTGCGCACGCGATTGCCTTTTTTCTCTCGAAGCATTACACAGGATGCAGAAACCTTTGAAACCATTTCTGATAAACTAATTTCGCCAACAATTTTTGAAAACATAAATTTGACAGTTTTATTATTTTTATCTTTTTCTTTGCACAGTGTTGTTGGAAAACCTGCATGTGCATGGAGTGACCTTTTAGTTTTGACGTAAATCAAGCACCATTTTATAAAAGTAGCATGGGGAAACATTATTGTGTGGATGTGCAGATTTGTACGCGCGATGCGCGAGTTGGCCAATCATCCCTTCCCCGTGAGACATGCTAATTGCTTTCGCACATGCGCACGTTGACAAATGCCATTATTTGCCTTTTGTTATGTTTTTGTGTGTGTATCAAACAACATTAGCTAATGCTACCTTTCAATGTACGAAAAGGAACCAGACAAATTCTGCCCCAGCTTCGGTTTGGTTCATAGTGTTAAGAACATCATTGCACCCTGCTCTTTAAGGGACCAAGCATATTTTGCCAGCCTTGTTGATTTCACAATGTTCAAAGATGCATACAAGTAAAAACAGCAGCACATGGTTCAGAATTTCTCTGCCATTTTAATTTTGAGGACAAATTAATTGTAACTCCTCGTTTGCTTTATAGAAAGGAGTTTAGAAAGCTTGTGGCAAGGCACGGTGAAAGGCTAGCCCTGCCCTGGCGGCCTTACACTTTCGTATATACTAACGTAATATTTTCTGATTTTTTTATTTGAACTGAACCCTTTATTCAACTTCTAAAAACAACTCAATATTTATCACTTTTCTTTCAGAGATCATACTGTGAGATGATAAGAATCGCTTCAGCATCATCGAAGGTAAACATGTTTCTTTATTTGATAGATTGAATCTGTCATATAATTCTATCCAGCAAGGGGTTGGTTTGAGGGTTGTTGTTGTTGTTGTTGTCGTTGTCGTTGTCGTTGTCGTTGTCGTTGTCGTTGTCGTTGTCGTTGTCGTTGTCGTTGTCGTTGTCGTTGTCGTTGTTGTTGTCGTTGTCGTTGTCGTTGTCGTTGTTGTTGTTGTTGGTGGTGGTGGTGGTGTTTCAATGAGATTTGACAGTGTTCAAAAATAAAATATCTAAAATAATCTTTAAAGGCACGGACACTACTTGGTATTTTCAAAGTAACTGTGGTGACGTAGTTTTGGAGAAAGATGTAAATTCTCAATCAAATATTAAAAGACCTCGGGTTTGAGTTCTTTAGGACATCTGAAAGCACACTAACAAGGGTGTTTTTCTGTCATTTCTCTCTTGCAACTTCAATGTCCAATTGAGTCGAAATATTCAGAGTTGTTATATGCACAATGTTATGGGATAGTACACATGAGAATACCGGTCTTTGACAATTACCAATGGTGTCCAGTGCCTTTAAAGCATGTTCCAACAATCTTCTATGTCGGTTACCAGCCCCGTGTAGGCCCAGTTGTACCACTCTTTAGCGCCTTTCACACGAGGGCAATTATTTAGCAAGGGTAAATTGTAACACGGTTGTAAAAAGTTACAAAATGTACCTATAGTGTGAAAGGACAACATTGTTTCTACTGTCCAAGTTCTCTTGCAAAATCTTGTCAAACATTGCTGCATTTTACACCCATGTTTAAATTGAGCAAGGGACCCCAGTAAAATTGCTGTGGTGTGAATATCACTTTCTTATATTGAATGACAAAGTAACAACATTTCTCTGAACTTGAACCAGTGTGAAGAAAAGTTCAGGTTTGCGCAACGACACATTATTCGGTTTTGTCTTCACCCAGCGGTACTATCTATTTCATGCTATTATTCTCTGGTGACATTATCAATTAAATTGCTTTTCATCCTTCTTCAAGGGGCGAACCCGGGGGTAGAAGCATATATACCTTTCAAAAGGTGAAGAAGAAAAAAAGAACTAGCCGTCAATTCGTCCTAAAGGATGAAGAAGGTTTTTTTTATATTACTCTTACACACTGTGGCAGTGTCTCGCCCACCACTGAAGAACAGCCTCATAACAGAGCTTTTATAATCGCCGATATCCAATTCCACTAATCGTGAGAAGATCTCACGACAATACACGTCCCCGATGCCGTGCACTGGCGTAAAATGACGCATCCAGATGCGTTGCCATGGCGACGTTTGCGCCAGCGACTGGGCTGATGCGACGAGGCAGGGAAGCCGAGCTTCAAAGTGACAATGCCGAAGCACAGAGTCGCTTACGTACGAGAAGTTATCAGTAATAAAAGGTTTCCCGGGATTTTTTTTGTTTTTTTTTCAACCGAGAAAAATTACTTTCTAGAGCTCTTTTTGCCCGCAGCCAACAAAGTTCACACTTCCCCTCGCTTCATTTACCATTCTTAAAAATTCTCAGAACAATTTCTTTTTCCTCTTGTATAGGATGTGATTTTTGCAAGGTCTTGAATGTATTTTTTGTTAGTTGTTGTTTCTCTAGTAAGCAATGACCTTTACATCTGTCACAAAGGATATGAACATGTTTTTTTTTTTTTTTTTTGGATAAAGCTGTATGGTTTAAAGATCAACATGGTAGCTTTTTGCTTCGGTCTTTTACTGGCTGGTCCAGTTTTCAAATATTTGTGAATACTAGTTTTGTATTAGTTCTTTTCTGTCAGTGCATTTTTAAAGGCAGTGGACACTATTGGTAATTACTCCAAATATTTATTAGCATAACACTTTACTTGGTAACGAGTAATGGGGAGAGGTTGGTAGTATAAAAGATTGTGAGAAACGGCTCCATCTGAAGTGCCATAGTTTTCCAGAAAGAAGTAATTTTCCATGAATTTGATTTCGAGACCTCAGATTTAGAACTTGAGGTCTCGAAATCAACCATCTAAACGGACACAACTTCGTGTGACAAGGGTGTTTTTTCTTTCATTATTATCTCGCAAGTTCGATGACCGATTGAGCTCAAATTTTCACAGGTTTGTTATTTTATGCATATGTTGAGATACACTAACTGTGAAGGCTAGTCTTTGACAATTACCAATAGTGTCCACTGCCTTTAAATCGGTTGATGTTTAAGTTTGTCACGAATGTACATGTACGAGGATTGTAAATGTCATCCGCTTAACATTATGACATGCTAATTTAACTTAAACCAACCAACCAACGAATTATTTATAATCGGGGGAGGGGGGGGGGGGGTAAATTAAAACGTGAATGCCTGTCCATCTTGGAGCTTGGCCCGGAACTTATTGCATGTAAATTGCTTCACGTGACGTGGTCTTTGACGAGAATGTGTCAATGGTCTTCATGTTTAAATGGTTTTGGTTGTGAGTGGGTGTCAACAGAGGCAGCTTAAAGGCACTGGACACCTTTAGACCAGTATTCTCACTTGGTGTATCCCAACAAAGCATAACAGAACAAATCTGTGAAAATTCAGACTCATTTGGTCATTGAAGTTGCAGAGAATAATGAAAGAAAAAACACCCATGTTACACATTCAACTCTGTGTGCTGTCAGGGGTGGATTTCACAAAGATAGTCATAACTTAGGACTAGTCCTGGGCAATGCTAAGAGATAGGACCAGTCCTATCTCTTAGCATTGCTTAGGACTAGTCCTAAGTTAGGACTATCTTTGTGAAATCCACCCCAGATATTGTAAGAGGCTTCAGCTGATAAAAAGAGTGACAAATTACCTCTTTCTCAAAAACTACGTTGCTTCATAGCGAGCCGTTTCTCACAATGTTTTATACTATACCAACAGCGCTCCATTGCTCGTTACCAAGTAAGTTTTGTTTGGGAGTAATTATCAATAGTGTCCATGCCTTTAATGGTTTTGGTGGTGAGTGGGTGAAGTCACGTTAATACAGACAGCATAATACTACTCTGATTTACTGTTTGGGGTGATGATAATGACGTTAATGTAGATGGGAAGTAAATTCCCTCTGAGAAAAAAAAATATGATAAAATAATTGAGACAAACTAAGCTATCAGTTCAATCAAGAAGAATCATTGCGGGGAGTAGTTTCGAGAGGCTTGGATAAATTTTTGTTTTAATATAGAATGGCTTTCCAAAAAAGAGATATCGTCCAATGATTTAGAGGGAAAACTAACTAACTAATAATGATACTAGGCTTCGATGTGCTCATTGCTTTAAAGTCTGGATCAAAGTGAAAATGAAACTAAAAACAGATCATGTATTAATTATTGTAATTACAAAGTTTCCTGGATTCAAAGTTGATCCATTCTGAAGTTATGAAAAAAAATGAAACAAAAAAACTTATGTGCTATTCTGAACGGTTTTATGAATTTATAATTAGTGAGACTACAATTCGTTGCAACAGCCAGCAGGAACAACAACAAGAACAAAAACATCAACCATTACCACAACACCAACAACCACTTCAAAATCTCCTCACTCCTTTTCCTTAACACCACCAAAGGTTATGGCCACAGGCGGCCTTTTAGGTTGCATCTCATGAACTCTGGAATTCACTCATGAGAAAGCTCCTCTCTAGAACATTTTAAGGCCATGCAGTGGACACTATTGCATGGTAAAAATAAGTATTGTCATAAAACCTTTCTTGGTTACGAGTAATGGAGAGAGCTAGGTCGATAGTATAAAATATTGTGAGAAACAGCTCCCTCTGAAGTGACGTAGTTTTCGAGAAAGAAGTAATTTTCCACGAATTTGATTTCGAGACCTCAGATTTAGAATTTGAGGTCTCGAAATCAAGCATCTGAAAGCACACAACTTCGTATTGTTTTTTTTCTTCATTGTATTCATGTTGTAGATCTTTCGATATTTTCTGTAATTGAGTGGTTTTCACTCTGTGACTTTCCAAAAGCGGTCTGGGACTTCACTGTAATTTTCGCGCTGTATAATAAATTGTTGATTCGCAATCAAACCCCAGTGTACAAACAAACATTAACAGCACACCGCTCAACTACCCACTTAAAAGGCGAGTCTTTACGTTTCATCGCGATTCTGATGCAACTTTAGAGTAATTTATTTTAATGAAACACGGAAATGGCATTAACTTTGGCCTAATTTCTTTCATCACTCTGACTAAAAGGACTATTAATTCGTCAAAACCTAGATTTTGATGAGTGAGATCTGACAGTAATTGCAAAACTAGGTGAGCAGAACAGCTGCTGAGCCAGTTTCAATTAAAACTGTCGGTGAGTGTGCCCCATTTTTTCTCCATTCCATAGTAAAAATTGCTTTGAAATTATTGTCTTCCGATCACCTTGAGGCAAAATAGTTTGAATGATGACGAAATTAAATGTCCAATATGTAACTAATATTATGTATAAGGATAGCTTGCTGCATTTTCTGCTGAGGGGATAGCAAGGGGAATTATTGAACAGTAGGTGGGAATAGCGCCCTCTTTTGTTTGATTTAGGTAAGTGTCAACATGACCTTTAAAAATGGCACGCTGACATGCGCTGCTTGGATTGCTGCAGCACTGGTCGGCACTGAACTGAAGACAAATCGTAGTGACCACTGATTTCTAGTGATACTGCTTCCAATTAAAGGTAAGTTCTTGTTCTAAATTGTCTGTAGTTAAAGATTGGTATCTATTGTTAATATAATTTGAAAACAGCAACAAATCTGTTAAAATCTTCAAAACGCCATCAACGAAGAGGGGTCGATTCGGTTTTTCAGTCCCAGACCTGTGACTGCGTGTTCCTCAAATTTTAAACTTAACAACTTCTTCATTGTCTTTTCTACAAAAAAGGCAGTGTGATGTTTTAAGCTTTACCAACTAATAAATTAGATTCAGATACCCTCTTGCTCATGCTTCCTTGATTAGTTTTATTTAAAAGTCGGTTACAAACGAGGAAGGAGGAAGGCCTACTTATTTTTAGTATTTAAAAACATAGTCATCATAGGCCTAACAAACTATGTCGCTGTCAGCTATATTAGTGGGACCTATTGGTACCATACTTGTCGTCAACTCGCCGCCAACACAAATGGTATCTTAGTCAACTCACTGTCAATTCACTGTCAACACTCCAAATAAACATTAGAGGCATAGAGAGCCGTACAATAAAAAAGGAAAATTTTCAGCTAACCCTAGCCCCAACTTTAACTGCAAACCAAATTGACAATTTTCAGTACTAAAAATGTAGGGTTTTTCTGTTACTTTTTTTTCTAAGCCTTTCTGCATATAACTGGTGATGGATTAGTCTTGGCCCAGGACGTCAACGATCGATTTACAAGAAGCACAAGAAGCACTGTACATAAATAATACACTTTCCACTACCTATCATTGGACAGACCCAGCAACTCATTACATCTGTATTGTTCTATAAAAACGGCTCTAAATCAGTTATAATATGTATTTTTGTCTCCCCAAACCTTACAGGCACATACGTTTGATTGAACTATTCAGATGATCCGAAATAATATGGAGGGAACATCTCAAGACGACCCAAGAAGCAAATTGGGAATGGATATTTTTCTCTCCCAGCATAAAGGTTTCCGCGGAGAGATTAAGACATACCCAGAAGACTTCCGCGTAACTGAAGTCGACTTGTGTGGGAAGTTAGTGAGACTACAGAGGGAAGAAGCTGATAAAAGTACCTCGACCCCAAGTGATAATCAGATTTGCCTCGGAGAGAGTGATGTAAGGAAACCTGGGGAGGAGGTGGACAAAGTTCTGAACCCAAGAACTGAAGAGTGCCCAAGTACTTCATCCACAGACGAACCTCTCATCTTTGATGAGTTGACAGACTTTAAGGAAATGGCATCCACCCTTGAAAAGGTTGTCGGGCAGGAAGCAATGGATGGTTTGGCAAATTTTTCAAAACAAGAATTTGATTGCAATGAGCAAGTCTGCCCTTCAATTACATCAACAACTTCAGAGGTTCATGATCGTCAAGCTTTAAGTCCAAAAGTTGTCCTAGCAGAAAATCCAACAACTTCGGAAGTTCATGATCACCAAGCTTTAAATTCAAAAGTCGTCGCAGTAGAGAGTCATGGCGACGATTTTGCAGCAGGTTTCAATTTGGGTGAAATATCGGGAAAGGATGAGCGAACTTTTACTCACAAAGCTGTGCAGTGTCTCTACCCGCACTTGAAGACAGCTGCCACGAGGCAAGCTGGTAACATGTTCCACGATGTGCAAGTTTTCACCAACCCCATCTATTGGGAGTTTCAAAAACTTCTGTCCAACCCTCAAACTGAGAGAGTAGTTCGCTTCGCTTGTTCAAAGTTTTCAACTGCGACGGTTTCCGTTGGCTCATCACTCGATAAGAAACAGAGGACTTCACTTCATGGATTGATCTCGAAACACTTTGGGAAGTTTCTGGAGAGTAAGACTTGTGAGAGAGCCGGGACGCAAGAGGTGGTTATTCGTTTCAGAGAGAGGTACAGTCAGAAGGGGCGGGGCAGAGGTGTGAAGAGGAAGGGTGGTGCACTGGAGGAGCCTGCTGCATCTGGTGATGGTTACACTGGTGAGACTTCCAAAAAGAAATGATCATCCAATGTCTTTTAATTTAAAAGATTGTATAGAGTTGGTAATGAGCCATTTGCGCGATAGATTTGAGTATGGTCTGGTACAATGACATGCTTGATCACAAGTCACCACTGAAAGGGTCTATGTAACTTTTGTAGGACAAAAAACACAATGTCCACAGATTAACACTAAACTTACACAGTTTGAAGATAATGATTGTAGAAAGCTTCCCTGAAAATATTACGTGCTGAGGTGCTGTAGTTTTGGGGAAATGAGTAAAACAATGTCATGAAAATAATTTTCGTCTCAAGAAACGCAAATTATTTTAATCATTTACAAACAAATTTTCATGACATTGTTTTACTCATTTCTCAAAAACTACAGCACCTCAGTAAGTAATATTTGAACGGAAGCTTTCCACTATCATTATCTTCAAACCCTGTAAGTTTAATGTAAATCTATGGACATTCTGAAATGGTACCCAAATCCTTTAAGTTTGAATTCCTCAAACTAATAGAGACAGTTGCGATGTCACATGATTAGGGCAAGCTTTTGCGTTGTTACGTAAGAGACGGTGAACACCCATACACAATTCTGAATGGATGTGTATGTCACAATGGTACCAGGGTTTGCTCATCTGGAGGTTTCTATGCAAAGGCTTGCCTGAACCATGTGACATAGCAACTGTGACTTAAGTCTGAGGAATTCAAATGTAAGCGGTACATTGTGACTTTAAGCAAGTCATTGTACCAGACATTATTCAAATCCAACTCGCAAATGGCTTTTTCAAACCCTCTGTTTCAAGCCTTATAGATATTTATAACCATAAAACTTGCTTGGTAGAGTTTTTGAGATAGATATCAACTTGATGTATTTGGCTGAAATGTTTTCACAGGTTTTACGTTGAGGAAAGAAAACTTGGAAACTCTGGACGCTCTTCAGCAACTTGGACAAGCCTTGAAGGTCCAGGCGTCGGACTTTAGTTACGCTGGAATCAAAGATAAAAAGGCAGTCACACTCCAGTCAGTTGCCGTCAAGGGTGTCAACCAAAAAAGGTTTTAAAACGAAATTGTTAAAACAATTACTTGCTCTAAATATATCGCATTTTACAATAACAGAAACGATGCGCTTTATAGTAGTGCCCTGGTCATTAGTCCAATAAGATTCCTTTAATCTTTCTCAGCTCCCTAGCGAGTTTACAGCCCTGGGCTGCTGTGGCGCTCAGAAGGCTTTGTTCGAATACAATATCGACCTCTACCCTTGCAGGTTCTCATTTTTACCCCTGGGTGAAGAGAAACAATTACAGTAAAGCATCTTGCTCAAGGACGCAAGTGCCACGCCTGGGATTCGAACCCACACTTCAGTGACTCAACCACCAGAACTTGAGTTCGATGCTCTTAACCACTGGACCATGACACCCTAGGGTTGCGCATCTACGGTGTATGTGTGCGTTCAATTAGCTTTGATTAGCTTCCCTGGGTCAACCCAGGTCCCCCCTCGATGCGTTCGTATAGCTTTGATATTCTCGGGGCTCACCCCGGTCAGCCCAAAGTAACCTGCTTGTGAAGCGGGTCACTTAAGTGAAAGCCCCTGTGTAAACTATGAGCTGAATGAGGATCAGCTCATTCATCCCATGGTATAGACGGGCTCTTTTGTTATTGACTAACGCTGCCTTTGAGGTCGGGGATCCATACCAACGAAAAACAGCATGCTGCCATATTAGTCCATGATGTCATTTTCCTTTTTGAAGCCATTTTTTACGTACAAAATTCTCTATTTAAAATTAGAGTTGCAACAATTGTTTGCATACAAAACGACAGATATGCTCTTCATTTCAATGTACTTCTACATTATTTCTGTCAATACTTTTCAGATAAGGCCGAAAAAGACTGAATTTCAGAAGCCCTTTGGACTAATTATATATTCAAACCGAAGTCACGCATGAAAAATCACGCCAACTCGTGCAGATAAATCACAAAGGAAACTTATTAAATCGAGTGACCTGCGGGTAGACTGTTAATTTTTTTTTATTACCAAACATATACGCCCCTTTATATCAAGGATTTTTAAGGTTTAAAGGCACTTGACACCTTCGGTAATTGTCAAAGATCAGTATTCTCACTTGGTGTATCACAACATACAAAAACAAAAAAAACATGTGAACATTTGGACTCACTTAGTCATCAAAGTTGAAAGTGAATAACGAAAGAAAAAAACACCCTTGTTGCACAAGTTTGTGTGTTTTCGGAAGAATTCAGAAGTATTTTAATATTTGAGTAAGACAATTTATGTTACTCCAGAGGGAGCCGTTTCCCACAATGTTTTATACTATCAAAAGCTCTCCATTGCTCTTTACCAGGGAAGGTACACATTTGGTAATTACTCAAAACAAGTATTAACTTAAAAACTGATTTGGTAACAAGCATTGGAGAGCTGATGATAGTATAAAACATTGTGAGAAACGATTCCCTCTGAAGTAACGTAGTTTTTGAGAAAAAAAAGTAATTTCTCACCAAAATATTAAAAGACTTCTAGCTAGAAGTCTTTTATTCCTATCTGAAAGCACACAAATTCGTCCAAAAAGGGTGTTTTTTCTTTCATCATTTTCTCCCAACTCCGATGACCAATTGAGCTCAAATTTTCACAGGTTGTTATTTTATGCATATGTTGAGATACATCAAATAAGAAGACTGGTCTTTGACAATTACCAATAGTGTACCTTCCCTTTAAACTAAATAATGCATTTGAAACTAATCCCTTCTTCTATTTGAATTTCCTCTTGAAGGTTTCATCAGTTGATCTGTGCTGGGATAATTCGAGGGATTACAGTCGGTAATGTACAACCCCTCACTAAAGCCATTCACCCAGGAGATCTGACTGGCAATGTGTTTGATATACTAATCCGTGATGTTTCTTGCCACGACACGGAGCAGCACCAGCAGAAGGATGATGGAGCCCTCTTGTGGCAGGAATTAGCCAGTTGCTTTAAAGGTATCCAGGTACGAAGGGAAAAGATTTAAATTAGACCCTGTGCCAAATTTCTTAAAGCCTGTTAACTTGCTAAGCACAGAAAATATTGCTAAGCATAAACTGGTAACCAGCCAAAAGTCCATAAAGTTGACATTGTTGTGACTGGTGCCCCACCGGTCGGGAAGATCTGCAGACGGTTAATCAATATTTATGTGTTGTTCAGTCGGTACCCATATCTGTTGCTGTGCACAGATTCAAGTCATATTACTTTCCCAAAATAAGTTTTCTATCAACAGGGTCTACCAATAATGATAACCTTACCTTAAACACATACTTTTTGTATTGTATTTTATTACCTTGTATCGATAAGTTTTGAATATATGAATGGAAAAATAATATATTAATAACAAACAAACAAACAAGCAAACAAACACCCCAACAAACACTCAAACAAAAAAACGTTGCATAAATACATATATGAATGGAAATAAAATGAATAAACAAACAGGCAAACAAACACACCCCCAACAAACAATATTTGTGTGATGGATTAATGCAACCTGTTTGTTTCTCTTTTTATTCTAGGAGCGAGGGTTTGTGAATTATTTTGGAGAGCAGAGGTTTGGACAGTCGTGTAATGGCGAGAGCCAATCGGCTGCAATCGGGCAAGCAATACTTGCAGGGACATATGTAAGTTTTGGAAAACTTTGCTTTTGTATTTTTTCAGAATATTTTTTTTTATAGAAAAGTCAAAATAGTTTTAATATTATTTTGTAAATTATCTTGTGCCTGTTATGATGGTCGTAGGAGCACAATAGAATTGAACAAAGACAAATTTACCTGAGTGGGATTTGAACCAACTACCTCCGGATTGATGTACAGGCACTCTACCAACTGAGCTATCTAGCCATATGTTGGCAGTCTCCCAATTTGTCAATGTCTTTGTTTGGGGTGCCATCAGAAGCCATACAACTTTTAACTGCCGTGTTCCAGGGATCACACCCAAATTACGATACAACCGAGTGCAGCGGCAGCCAGGCGATCACCTTTAAAAGGATGCAATTTTTGTATTTCAGATTTCAAATACTAAACCAAATTAAAACTGACTAGTTGAATTTTAAATGATTTGCAGGTAAACAAAGACAAATTTAGAGCAGAACTTGAACCTGCAACCTCTAGATTAAAGCCTTTGGACACTTTCGGAACAGAAAAAAAAAGAAAAATTCACAGATTTAAAAATAACTTACAGGGTTTACAGAAGGTAATGGTGAAAGACTTCTCTTGAAATATTATTCCATGAAATGCTTTACTTTTTGCGAAAACATTAAAACAATATCAATTCTCGGTATCGAGAATTACGGATTTATTTTAAACACATGTCATGACACGGCGAAATGTGCGGAAACAAGGGTGGGTTTTCCCGTTATTTTCTCCCTGTTGGCAGTCCCAATATTTTGTTGAAGTCTTTGTTGGGGGTGCCATTCAGAAGCCATACAACCTGGGAAGCAGAAGCCGGGGGTGGGGGGATATCATCTTTAAAAGGGGATGCAGCTGTTTATTTCAGATATCAGACAATAAATCATAAAGGAAACTGAGCTATCTAGCCCTTTGTTGACAGTCACAATCTTTAAATCTTTGTTGGGGAGTGCCAGTCAGAAGATTTTGGTCAAAATAAAACAAATTTTAGCCAGGTGCGTTGAAATGGTTCCCTAAAATGTAACTCAAAAAACCCTTTTTGTTTCTGCAGCGAGAAGCTATCAAGTTGATTCTCTGCCCAGACGGCGAGAGGAACAATTCCGCAAAAAATGCTAAGCGTCATTTTCACGAGACCCACAACGCAAAAGAGGCCCTCGCCCTGATGCCCAAGAACAAAACCCGCGAGTGCATCATCCTCAAGGCATTACACAGACATGGCCTGGACAGAGGCGGATGTGTGAGGGCGCTGTACTGCATCCCACACGGACTGCGGCAGTTCTACATTCATGCCTTCTGCAGTTTGGTGTGGAACCATATGGCTAGTGAGAGATTGAGGTTGTACGGGTGCAAGGTTGTAGCCGGGGACCTGGTGCTGATGGGGAACGACAAGCAGGGGACTAGGGATAAGGTTGGTAATATCATTCATGGTTCATACTACCTACGAATGCTTAGTGCAAAGCGAATTTCCTTGCGTCACAATTGGAAAGGGAGGGTACCGATTATTGCGACACCAAAATTCGCTCTGCATAAAATTTTCATTTTAGAAAACTCAGGAATTTTACCATTGTTTGCTTTTAACTTTTGCAGTTACGACCGATAATAATTATTTATCTAATAATTTTGTCTTCTTTAAGATTCACGAGGTCTCCGAAGAGGATGTCCAAAATGCTGTCTTTTCCATCCAGGATGTTGCCTTGCCGTTGCCCGGCAACAGCATCCGGTATCCAGGCAACAGGGTGGGCGATGCTTACAAGGATTACATGGAGAAGGTGGATTTAGGATCATGCACATATCGCGTAACAGATCTTCAGGTGAACATCCCGGGGGATTATCGGCGGCTCGTAAGACGACCAGAAGATCTCCACTGGCAGCTTGAGAGGTCTGGAGAAAGTTCAGGTCAAAGTTCAGGTCAAAGGTCATATAGGGATATCTCAGATACTGAGCTCCTGAGACGACCCGAAGATCTCCGCTGGCAGCTCGAGAAATCAGGAAAAAGTTCAGGTCAACGGTCAGATGGGGATAGGTCGAAAACTGAGAGAGCTAAGATTGGATCTCCGTCTCGGGACGATGAATGTCGTTTTGATGGGGACAAATATCCAACATTGAACGGTGATCTCGACAGCTCCGGTCGGGCCTTGAACACGAACTATCCCAAAAGCATCTCTGAAATTCTGCCTTTGACGGAAAGTGCCCCCCTTAAAATAGAACAAGATTTCTGTAAGAAACCTGATAGCCATTTACTGGTAAATACAAGGAATTTGAGAATAAAATTTAAGCTGCCAACCTCGACTTATGCAACTGTATTTCTCAGAGAACTAATGAAAAGATGAGATGACAAAACTACTCCCATGGACTTCCTTAGTACTTAAAGAAAGATCTTGTGATGAGACCACTACAATGACTCTTTTAAGAGCGTTGAGAATACAGTCAGCTCTCGTTAAAGGCAGTGGACACTATTGGTAATTACTCAAAATAGTTATTGGCATAAAAACTTATTTGGTAACGAGTAATGGGGAGCTGTTGATAGTATAAAACATTGTGAGAAATGGCTCCCTCTGAAGTAACAGTCTCGAAATCAGGCATCTGAAAGCACACAACTTCGTGTGACCAGGTTTTTTTTCTTTCATTATTATCCCACAACTTCGACGACCAATTGAACTCAAATTTTCACAGGTTGGTTATTTTATGCATATGTTGAGATACACCAAGTGAGAAGACTGGTCACCAATAGTGTCCAGTGTCTTTAAGAGTACTACTAAGAAGAGGTGCTGCTAATAAAGAGTACATTCTTGAAGACCCACATCCCACTTCTGCTTTGTGTTTCTTTGTTTTGCTGTCCTCGTGTGACCACATTCCTGGTATAACATGTACAAAGAGGTCATTTTGGCCAGTTCCAGTAACCTTGTTACAATGGGAGTCAACTGAAAATCCAAATCCAAATATTCTGTTTTTATTCTCTGTTCGGAGTGTCTGCTTATTGTGAATGAATGATACATTTTTACCCAAGGCAACACTTCTTGTCTCCGCATTGAATTGCGGGCTAGATTGTAAGAAGGCTTCCATGAATATGTCAAAAGGGGACACCACCTGCTGCTGTAAGAGGCCTCTGGCCAGTCTAATATTCTTTCCTTCCTTGGCCCCGTGTTTCCTTTCATGTCTGTGTCCCCAATAGCAGTATTTTCACTTGACTTGCCGGGAAAAACAAGATTAAAACCATGATCAGCAATTGTTTGCGTGAATATTTTGTTTGATGAGAGATGTACATAGATGTTGCGCCTCCAGCGAAATGTTTGGTCATTAACCCTGTCTGAACATTTGATATCATCTAGTGTGGTTTGGAATGATATACTATAAGATGATATTATGTGGTGAATGCATCTACAGTCAACCCTCCTACTGTCTGACCAATCAATTTCCTTACTGTCACTATGACAGCTTGTATTGTCATATCATGTTGTGAATGCATCTACGCAGTCAACCCTCCTACTGTCAGACCATTTAATATCATCCACTGTGGATTGAAATGATAAAGTATGTCAGCCAACAGTATGATATTGTGGTGAATGCATCTTTGCAGTACACAGTCAACCCTCCTATTATCTGACCAATCAATAACGCCCATTGTAGTTTGTTGAAAGTGTCCGCCTGTACTTTGATATCATGTGGTGAATGTATGTACACAGTTCACATTCACCCTCCTACTGTCTGACCAATCAATTTCCTTCACTGTGGTTTGGAATGATAGATAAACTATGCCAGCCTGTATTATATCATGATATCATGTGGTGAATGCATCTACACAGTTCACATAGTCAACCCTCTTACTGTTTGACCCTTTAATATCGTCCACTGTGGTTTTGAATTATAAACTCTGCCAGCCTGCTACAGGCCAAAATATCATGTTGTGAATGAATAGCTTCAGTGTTCTTTGTTTGCAAATTATACATACGCCTTCAAAGACGGAACAAATACCAAAGAATGTAAATAAATTTGAGTATTCTCATTTAAATATGTTTTATTTTTATTTTGTACATAACTGTTAAATAACAAAGAAGATTAAAACTAACAAAGCCATGGTAAAGAGTGTTTGCCTGTGATTTGAAAGAAACCTTAAAAGGAGTACATAATACGTAAGTGACTTTGGTCATTCAGTTACAAACTAATGGCATAAATATAGTCACTTCGAACAAAACAGAAAGTGTGCAAGATTTTCAAGGAGCCATTTCATAAACTTGCCTTTAAGGGGCTTAAAGGGGCACTCTCATAATGATCATAGCAGACCTGTGGCTGTACATGGAATTATGAACATTAACCCAATTACACAATGTGCCCACCCCCTCCATAGATATGAAAAGGATGGAAGGCGTGCGCATGCTGTAACTGGGCGAGAGTTCATAATTTCATGTGAAGCCAGAGGCCTGCTTTGATCATGATGACACAGCCCCTTTAAACACGCTCTATTCAATCTAGACTAGAGTTAACATTATGTCGCTAACCCCCACCCCTCTTAAAGAAAAAAAGCAATGCTTTGCAGGATACTTATATACAAAAAGTATATCATAATGTACCAATTTCTTTCCACTCTGTACAGCATACAATTTGATTAAATACATTATGAAACTTGATAGATGTACCGGGATAAAGAATATATATTTTTTTTACCCTTACACCAATACAAGCACTATTGTTATACCTCGGTATCAAACTGCGACATTTGATTGGTCGAGAACCAATCACACGACGCGCAACAAAACGCATGTTACATGGCTCGACTGGCCGGGTAACATAAAAAGTGATGTACACAGGTGTACATCACCTTGATTTCCAGCGCTCTGTACGAAACAACCGCGGGTTCGAGGGTATTGTTTCTTGTTCGTCTGCTTATTAAACAATGAATAGTCCGTCGTAATAATGTTTGAAGATGACAACAGAACTTCGAGAAGAGGAATAACAATTAAACAAAGGTATATCAAAACAATTGTTGCACGCTGTGACTGGGGTCCATGGGTTTTGTACACCCTCGAGGGGAAATGGCACCCTCGGCTTCGACTCGGGCGCCATTTTCCCCCTCGGGTGTACAAATTGCCATGGACCCCGTCACAGCGTGCAACAATTGTAACCTGTATACTCGGTACAATTTCCCAGAGTTCTGCAACAGCTGGAGTCGGGACAGCCCAATCTTTACACTTCACAAATCAGATATAGGGTCAGTTACTTCAGTTGGGATGAAATTAGGACCAATACATTAGTATAATAATGACTGCTACCGGTAATAACTAGTTCTTGTACAGCCCATTTTACAATAACCGTATCAATGTGCTTTACATTATTACCCAGGTTATTGGGCCAATAACATTCCTTTAATCTTTCTCAACTCACTGGGGAGTATACAGCCCTAAGCCTGCCGTGTGGCCCTAGTGGATTTTTCATACATAATATCAACCTCTACCCTTGCAGGTACCCATCCCTACCCCCGAGTGAAGAGAAGCAATTGTAGTTTAAGCATCTTGCTTAAGGAACTCAAACCCAAACTCCGATGACTTAACCACCAGAACTTGAATTTGATACTCTAAACCACCAGACCATGTTGAAGACCAACACTGACTAGTGGTCACAAAACAGTCATGTCTGAACTAGACTTCAGCAGTGACTACGGCTGGATTGCTAAAGGCCTTTTCTTCAGTGTTGTTGTTGTAGCCATAGGTAAGCCATAGCCGGTTGGGACATGCCCATATTATAGTTTAGCACCTCGAAGACATGACACAGTTTGATATCAAAATCTACTTAAGGTTCCAGACCATTTCAGGTGATATTTTTGCCTTCTCATGATTCCAGTCAATGAGAAAAAATATAAAATAATGGGGAAGCAATTTACACAGTAAGAGTGAGTTTTTAAATTACAAAGTCTGGTTTCTTGACTATAATATAATACAGTTATGTATAACTCCGTACAGTTGGGACTTTTATCCACCAGGCACCAGTCTCTCATGTCAAAGTTTCTCCTTTTGTGACCTAGGAAATGACAGAAAATAAAACAAATGAAATAAGTACAAATATTGCATAATAGGGCAGTCAGGTTAGTGTAATTGTCTGTCGTGCCTTGCTTTCCACCTCTGACACCCTGGTTCGAATCCCATCGGGGGCACTATGGGTTTTCAGTCCCTGCCAGACTGCATGGGTTTTCCCTGGAATAATTCCCTGGGGTTTTCCTCCCACATCTGAGGCTGAAACTTCTTTCTTTGTCTTTCAATGTAAGAAGAGGGAGGATGGGTTTAATTTGGGGTCTCCCCAAACAAAAAGAGGGATGTAAACAAGGAGATTGCTTATTAATTTGTGTAGGATTATCTGTAACATGTAAAGTGTAAACAGTGTGTGTGTGTGTGTGGGGGGGGGGTACTCCAAGAGCAATTATTAGATTCTTTTTGACCGTCTCCATGAATGATAGTGGAATGAACCATTGTTCTACATACAGGAGGAGGCAGGAGGGGAGGGGACAAATTGTTGTAACTTACTCTCGCTTCCAGATATTCGATTTGCCTCTCCAACGATGTCAGTTTTTCATTCAGCATCGCTAATCTTGATCTACAGGAGGTATCTAAAACAGGAGAAAAGGAATATAAATATAATGAGGAAATGGCTGGGAGGGAAATAAAACTCGGGGGGGGGGGTAACTTCTGGCCTAATTTCATGGTGACTACTAACAGTCGAAGCCTCATTTAATTGAACCTGCACACACAATGATTGAAAAGCCAAAGTCAAAAGTCGTAAATTAACAACGGTTTAAGTGAAGGTAAGAAGTAGAAAAGCAGTAAAATAATTATGTTAAAAAGCAAAAAAGAAAAAAACACCAAACCAAACAAAAACAATGATACATTTATAAACATATCTACATAAAATTAAAAAAAAACTTCAATAATTGGTGTCTGTTACTAGTGTTAAGTTCCTGCATGGAGGAAGAATATGATTCCTGTGAATTATTAAAAATAATAAATTCTATCAAATTAAATCCATTGAAAAACAAAACACATCATCATTTTATACAACATTTATTTACTGCTGAACTTACCAAACGAATTGAGAAAATCTGCAATCTTTTTGATGTTTGTTGTGATGACTTCGATATATTCTCTGTTCACCCAGTCGTCTTGGATTTGTTGCTGGACTGTTGACTGAGGTGCATTTCGCATTCGAGACATTTTTAACACAATTTTATCCTAATATTTCGGAGAAATTTAACGCCAGTTTCGCACTTCCTGGTTCTTGAAATCTGACTTTGTCACAAACTGTACGTTCGTAAATGTTATGAGGTAGTCCAAAACGTTTGCACCGCTAAATTCCATTCGTCTAATCTGGGTGTGTGTTCTGCAACTGTCCAACCAAAACTACCGACTCATGATACTTCGGCGAAGCCAAAACGTTTATAACATCAGAACGTGTACTTCGCACAATCACAAATGGATTGAGTTCGGTCGCATGCGGTGTGTCACAATTTTGCTACAAATCTTCGCCAGAATAATTCGTCTTCCTCGGCAATTCTTCCGCAAAAACAAGAAGGTATGTCAGGAACTGACGAAGCACTTGCAACATAAGGTAGGGATACAAGTAAATTAAATGTTTTTAGCGGTAATTTCAGAAGTTTTGTTTATAACCAACCAACGTGGGGAATTGATTGAAAAATGAAAGTGTGCGATTTTTAAAAACTGAATGTGAGAGTGGTCTTATGCTGTGTGTTTTTGTCATTTTATAAATTGTTAGTATAAGTGTCATATTTATAAGAACTTGGTGCTGTAATGTACTGAAGGAAAAGTTTCCGTATGGCGCCACCACTTTTTCATTTGATATTATTTAAATATATATAGTATCTAATTGACCTCAATGAGATACCCCTTTTTGTAAACAAAAATAGTGAAAAAGTGGTGCTGCCACTCGGAAAGTTATTTGTTCTGAATTGTGCAGTAAGAATAAGATTGTTAGAGGGGTTTGAGGTTTTATGGAACGGTTTTATTTCCTACATCCATGAGTTATCATACTCCTACTTAAGTTCTAGCCTTGTTGTAGTAGGACCTAATTTAATATCAGTTAACCCCCTCCCCCCCCCCCCCTCTTGAAAAAAATATGTTGCATAGCTCTGGGGTTTCTGGTGTGAGGTACATTACACAAAATAGTTGAATATTGGTTGAGTAATGAATGCGAAATGGTCGAATAGACCCAGCAGTAACACTGGAGAGTGGAAAAGTTACTCATTTAAATAGAAATGATACTTACTATAAAATGTTTTTTTTTTCCATTAATAATATATAACAAGTGATTACCAAACACTTCCCTTGTTAAGGCAGTGGTGAAGATGAAAGTATTTATACATACAATATGAAAGTCTTTTGATTCAAGAGCATAATTATATTATAACATTGAGGACATTCCTTTTGTGTATAATGTACATGATCCACTGTTGTACACTTTTCTGTTGGATACATCATGTGCAGTAGCCAGTACATTACATCAGGCTTGCAACTTATCACCAAGGCCAAGGCCATTACTTTGATTACATTAGTCTTAGCCTTTGTGTTCATTGAAATGGTTTCCACAGAGACACTCAATGACATAGCCATGGTCTACCCCTGCATCCACCCCCTCTTCGTAACTACCTCTAACCCCTTCCCCTGCCCCCACTCCTCCAAAGCCCTCAAAATATCCCCCCCCCCCCATTTCTCCAAACTCCTTGCCCTGACTCTCACCAACTTCCTAACCCGTCAAACCCCTTCCTCCAACCCCTCCGAATCCCCCACTCCTCTAAACACCTCCCCCCTTTACCTCCAACCGCCTTTACCCCCGACCCCCCCCCCCCCCAATTCTAAACCCCCTCCCAATTCTAAACCCCCGCCAACCCCCTTCCTTTCAACCCCTCCAACCCCCTTCCTTTCAACCCCTCCAAACCCCTCCGCTCCTCTAAACTCTTTCCCCTTTTACCTCCGACCCCCTCCTACTTCCAAACCCCCCACCTGCCAACCCCTTTTCTCCAACCCCCCATATCCCCCTCACTTATCCAAACTCCTTGCCCCTTTACCCCCCGACCTACACCAACTTCCAAACCCAGTTCCCCTGCCTCTCTACCCCCTACTCCAGCCTCCTCCCCAACTCCCTCCTCGTCCAATCCCCTTACTTCCGCCTCTGTCCCTCAGCAGTCACTCCAAACCAACCCTGTTCTTCTGCTGGCTCCCACCCCCCCCCCCCAGCCTCCCTCATCCAACCCCCTTCCTCTTAGCCTCCTCTATCCCCATCCTCATACAAGCAAGGATAATATTGCCATTGTTTTATCAGTTGCCGTGGGTTGATAATGCAGTGTGTTGATAGAACAAAGATGCGCTTGTAACTGTACAGTATACTTTCACACAATAACAATAGAGTCGATACACTCTAGTCATGCTCGTAATGTGGTTTCAAACGCTTGGCCGATAGACCGTTCAATTCTCCTGCATATTTTTGAGACCATGGGTTTCCAAGTACAATTACTATAAAGGTAGGGTCATAGATTGGCTTTTGTCAACATAATGCTGATAAATGGGCAAAATTATAAGACAATTAATTAAAGTCACATGTGAAAGTTTCAGCTGATTGTTTACTAATAAAATTGAGAAACAAGCAAAAAGCATAACAGTGTTTTTGAATACTTGATTGTGGAATCCATCCAGGGTAAAACCAAAAGTAAGAATCCATCATTTGCAAATGGACTCAACACTCAGAAATCTGAGAAACGATTCATTCATGAATCAATCATTAATTTACCAATGTATGACTCTACCTTTGCCATGTAACAGAAACAAAACTGCACACATTAGCAGGGCCCAATTTCATAAAGCCTGTAAGCACAGAAATTTGCTTAGCATGAAATTTCTTCCTTGATGAGAAATTACCAAACAAAATGTAATTTGTTGCATATTGCTTGTTACTGGCATTGAGCTGTTGTTTGCAGTATCCTGAAAAACACGTGGAAATTTGGTTGGTAAATCTTGTTATTATCAAGAAAGAAATTTCATGCTAAGCAAATTTTTGCGCTTACAGACTTTATGAAGTTGGGCCCAGGTCTCAATGTTGAAATTGTGCAAAACTCACAGTGTCAAATTCTCATTTCATAATTTTGTAGACATGAGACACAAAGCACTTAGCGTCACATGATTGGCTGGCTTAAAAAAAAATTCAGAATTTTCTCAAAAGGATTTCAGGGTTCTCCTCAGGTTTATTTTAAAACTGTTGGACATTCTTGATCCAATTTTGTTTTGTTTAGCTAAAGCACGCTGAATTAAAACGAGGTCTTTGGAATATTTTCTACTTGATGTTTATCTTGGTTTGAATAAAAGCCCTTCTGTGCAATCTGGAGAAATTTATGTGGATTTCTCAGATTTGTGTGTTTGTGTGAAATTGATCTTGAAAATGTATCTATAAGGAGACTTTCTTCAACGATAGGTGGCAGCAGACTTACCGGGTAAAGCAGTTGTTTTCAGAATTATGCGCATGTTCAGAACTACGTAAATAATGGAAATTTACCCGGTAAGTCTGCTGCCACCTAGCTTTCCAAAGTCTCCCATTGGGACGTATCGAAACGCAAATGATGCGTATCGGCCTGATAGGCTAGCTATGATGGAGAACCCTGGGTTTACTTGAAAGGGGTAAAAGCAGTCACTCAAAGGAGACAGAAGTCCATGTTATTTGTGCAAAAAAAAGTTAATTGCCTGACGTTTTGACCGAAGCAGAGTCTTTCTCAAAGGCTAAATGACAACAACACACAACACACATGAACTGGTTACATTAAAGTCACCTGGAAGTGGTATTTTTTCAAAATAAAGCTTTTGTCACTATTATATGTGTTTTGATGAGTGGAATGTGAATAAACAGTTAACTAAGGTTTTAAAAAATCAGTTCTTATGTAATTTACAAATTTAAGAGTAGACCCCGACCCGAGAGGGCGCTGTTTGTGCATCAATCGAGGCAGACTTTGCCTGTAATGCGTAGAGTAAACACAATTGCAAAGTACATGTACGGACCAAGTCGTGAGTTTGTAAGTTTAAAAAACAATTTTTTGTTTTTTTCCGGCAATGCCGACCAGGTGTATTGCTGCTGAATGCAGAAAAAACACTTTTTGAAATGTACCAACTCACGACTTGGACGTACATGTACTTTGCACGTGTGTTTACTATAGGCATTGCAGGCAAAGTCTGCCTCGATTGACGTCACAAAAGGGGTAGGCGGAGTCAGCCCCCCAAACAACTTTATATATTTTTTAAACATATAAATCGTGACAAACAATTACTAAAAAAATTGTTTTATTGTTCGTAAGCATACTCTTATGTTTGAAAGAAAAAAAAATCTATTTCCAGGTGACTTTAAGCAGTGAATACCATAGGTCCTTTTGGCTGGTAAGCAATATGGAAAGGTTTGCGGTAACACCATGTAATGACTATCTCTAATGAGTTGGGGTGGTTCTGAAAAGAACCATTGGTTTCAACTTCAACTCGCTGGTAAGCAGTTTGCAAATTGCCACAGCTAATTCTATTTTGTTGTATTTTGTATGATGCACGGAGGCTTTGAACCGAAAGAATTGTAACATTTGAAAGGTCATGGAGGCTCTGGTTCTAGAAAACGTGGAAACCCCGCAAGCCATTTGCCAGGAACTTTCACATTTGCCAAACCCCATTCATGTGTTGGGTAAAAACGTAGATTACTTATACCAACAGATCTGCATTTAGATTCGTTTTGAAAGTTGGTTTACTGCAGACTTGTACGCATCTGGTAGAAATTGTTACTTGGAAAAAGACCTTTGTAAGCTAAAACATAATATTATGAGCAAGCAAAACGCAAAATTATAAAAAAAAAAAAAAATCAAATTATAATAAAGGTTTAAATGATTTTAACTTTTATTGAAAGGGCATAAATGAACAGGAATTGCAGGCTTGAATTTTGAGGCAAATTTAATGTAGTTTAAGTTGGAGAGAGTCAATTCGTGAATGAAATTTCACAATGTTTATACTTGCCTTTGGTGCGTACATTATGCACTTAATCATTCATTATGCTTGGACAGAACAGAAAAACCACTAGTGATCATTCACAGAGTGTCTCGGACATTTAGAAACTGCATTGAGGAGAGTTATTAGAAAGAAGCTCTTAGCATTCCATGCGAAATGTATGATATCTTTTTGACTGACTTGACTAGAAAATGACAAAAGTGCTTTTAACAAACCATAATTGAACATTGAACATTGGAACCCATTAAAGCGTGTGAGTCTGTATCCTGCACACGTTGAAGCGATGTACATATAATTCCACACAAGAAATGATTTCTTTTTTAATTGATATGACTGGAAAATGACAAAAAATGCCGTTAAAAACCAATAGATAATTGAACGTTGAACATTGGGACCCATTAAAGCCTGTGAGTTTATTTCCGGCGCACGTTGAAGCAACGTACGCGGGACTAAAGTGGTCCCAAAAAAAGGTATCCGTGAAACCTGTATGGTCTGTTGAAGAAATATCAAATGGCAAAACATTTAAGAATGATTGCAATTTTGTAAAGTACATTGTACACTCTCAACACTTTCAACCTGGAGTGAATGACAATGAAACACTAGATGCACTTATACGTAATTCACTCCCATAAGGGTATGTGTTATCTTTACGCTTGAATCAAGCAACAGCAATTGATGTAGAAAGTTTGCAATATGAGAAGACATGCCTCACTTGTTAGTCATGCTTTAAAGGCACTGGCTACATTTGGTAAACTGTCAAATCCAGTCTTCTCACTTGGTGTATCCCAACATATGCATAAAATAACCAACCTGGGATTATTTGGGCTCAACTGCTCATCAAATTTGAAAGAGAATATGAAATAAAAAAAACACCCTTGTTGCATTACTTTGTATGCTTTCAGCTGCATAATAAAAGTCTTCAGCTGAAGTCTTTTATTATTTGAGTGAGAAATTACCTCTTTCTTAAAAACTATGTTACTTCAGAGCATAGTTCAGAGGGAGCCGTTTTTCACACTGTTGATCAGAAGCTCTCCATTGCTTGTTACCAAGTCAGTTTTTATGCTAACAATTATTTTGAGTAGTTATACCAAATAACCAATAGTGTCCATTGCCTTTAAGGAATTCCAAAGTCAACAACAACACCAAACAATGGCTTTGTTAATCCGACACCACAGCACCCTCTGTTGATTTTAAAAGAGGGAAGTTTATTTTCTACCTCCATGGTTTCCCCCAGACAATGAAAAAAGCGTGAAGCGCTAACTTATCTTTTTTCGTCGGGTTATTAATTTGTTCATACTTCATAAGAAGTCAACTGGTAATATCGAATGGCCTTCGGTAACACTAGACTGCCTCCCCTAATTGCGAGAATCGTCAGGAATCGTCCGGACTGTGGTAATAGAAGACGCTGCATAAACATCGACAGAACTACATGATAATTAAAATACTTTGCCGCAAAAAAAAATTATCCTGCGACCCCCCCCCCAAAAAAAAACCTGCAATTAAAAAACAAAATCAATTTTGAAATTGCATCTTGGAGGGAATACGATCGCTTCTTATATCCTGGAAAGCTTAGTGGCTACTTTACTGGAAACTTATTTAAGATTGTTCATGATTGCTCATGCTATCGTTTTTCATTTAAAGGTAGGGCCAGAGATTGGTACTCCCAAATTTAATGAACATAAAAGCTTACTTTCAAACCATTCTGTTACCATGGATTCAAAGTCCACATCTGGCTATTGTGATGTATAGAATGATGGTCTCAGATCATAAACCCCCCCCCATCCCCCCCCAAAAAAAAAAACCCAAAACAAAACAAAAACAAAAACAAACAAAAACTCTCAACCCTAAATCATTTAAAACTTAATTTATCAGTTTCCCTTGTTGTTTATTAATTGAAATAAATATTCATAAATACCTCAGACAGTTTCGCTATTCCTATTGGTGGAGAGCACGTCACGTGGGTGTGTATAAACCTTTGTTTATAACCAGTAAAAAGTGTTGAAACATGGGCATTGCACCTGTGCTTATAAGACAGTTTCATAATTCCTATTGGTCGAGAGCAACGGCCGGGACAGTTGTGCCATGTCACGCGATACGCGCGACGTGCACAGCATTCCCTTATAAGGAGTTGTTTACACGAGGGCGGCGGAGGGCCTTACCATTTCATAGCTGGAGGGGTGTTGTGTTGAAAGAAATCATTGAACAATTATAATTTTCGCATTTATTCTCCTTTTTGACCAAAAGTATTGATGGTTTTTTACCGTAAAGGTATTTATGAATGTATAGGATTTGAGGCATTGCATGGTGAGGTATCAATGTATATTTGGTTTGCGGTAACACCATGTGTGTATCTACTTGCCAGGTAGAGTTGTTCTTAGGGAACTGTCTTGCTTTATTCTACTGCCGTGGAGTAGATAATCGGAGGTTCGGGAGACTTCTCAGTTCTGAAAAGAACTGTTCTACTTTTTAACTATTACCAGGGCGGATGGTATAGAAATTAGACTGGACTACTACTTTAGCTTATAGGATCGTAATTAACTGTACTGCCGCGGAGTCAGTTCTGAAATTGGTCTCAACGCTTCAACTAGCTTGCTCTAGTCATCGTAGGGTTTATCAATTCCTTTATCTCCCTCTGATATCTGCCTATCAACTGAAACTCGATACCTTCCCCCGAAGCGCAAAAATAGACTTCAAATTTACTGACAACTTGAACTACACAACATGGAAATTGCTGGCCCTTACTGTGCTATTTGATTACATGTCCGAGGGCTGTTTCTACATCTAGGTCAGGATCCCTGGCTGTTAAAAGGAGGGGGGGGGGGCAGCAATTTCACTCTTCTGGGGCAATTTAATTGTCCGTTCTGGGTGTGATATAAGTACAAGTGAAACCTCGTTCCCAGTGGTGTACGCTCTTGCAATGCAATTTGTCCCATACCTTGCTTGATCGTAACCCCTGGAAGTGTTACTTTGGAACAGCCGAATATATTTGATATTTTTAATTTGTCCTGTGGTTGATCAGTCCTGTGTTAAGAAGGCCATTTGTTTGAGTGTGTCATGGCCAAGTGGTTTAGGGCTCTAAATTCAAGTTGTGGTGGTTAAGTCAAGATTCATACTATAATTGCTTCTCTTCAGCCAGGGGTACATGTACATATGTATAAATTGGTACCTGTGAGGGTAGAGGTTGATATTGTTATTGAAAAAGGCCTTTGGAGCGCTAGGGTTGCCCAGGTTGTTTACTCCCCAAGGAGCTGAGAAAGATTAAAGGAATGTTATTGGCCCAATGACCAGGGCACCAAGGTTAAGGGCATGTGATACGGTTATTGTTACATGTATATTCTTATTTTTTCAAGTTTGTACCAAAAGTGTCTATTGTAAATATCATGAACAGCTGGAACTAAATTCAATTCAATTCAATTCAATTTTATTTGTCCCACCATGTAGGAAAAAGGGCCTATGGCTTGCATGGGTTGGTGGGTCAAAAGAAATAACTGAAAACCATAGTAAATTTTGCAATTAAAATAGTTGAAATTTAACACTTTTATTTTTAAACATTGACTACTCCAAATGGCCCCTATAGCCCCTTTCACAGGAGAGCAACTTACATGTAGCAAGGGACCCTTGCTAAACTGATAAAATACCTCGTGTGAAAAGACAACAATTTTCTCTCTTGTCTAAGTTCTCTTGCAAATTCTTGGCACACATTGCTACATTTTAAAACCATGCTAAAACTCAGCAAGGGACCCTTGCTAAATTGTTCTCATGTGAAAGGGTCTTAAGTAAAAAAAACTACAAGTCAAATATGTGATCAGAACCAAATGTTCACTTGTTGATTTTAACGTTAAATCTATAAACTTGGATCACGTACCCAGTTCAGTACTTCCTTGAATGGAAACCTGATTCCTTGTTCCTTTTGGGGACAGGGCTGGGTTAATAGCTCCCCTCATGTTGAAATGGCCAAAAGTTGCAGTCAATTTGTCAGTTTGTCTGTCAGCTAGTCAATGGACAAGCCAGTATGGCCCACAAATCCAATTACTTCTCGCTGCATGTGAGATCATTGACTACTGAATGCACACTCTCCCTCCAGCAGGCTTCTCCATTAAGAATGTTAGCCGCTTTTTCCTTTAAAGCCATTGGACACTTTCGGAACAGAAAAAAATATAAAAGTTCACAGATTTACAAATAACCTACAGGGTTTACAGAAGGTAATGGTGAAAGACTTCTCTTGAAATATTATTCCATGAAATGCTTTTCTTTTTGAGAAAACATTAAAACAAGGTTTTTTGTTTTATATATAAGTTGTGATACATGAAGTGTGGGCCTTTGGACAGTACTGTGTACTGAAAGTGTCCAATGGCTTTAAAGGCAAAGTATACCATCCGTTTTTTGTTTCACGGAAGCAACAAATGCGATTGCCGCCATGCCCCCTGGTCATTGCCTTGATGCCCTTGAAATGCTCCATTAGAAATTTACAATTTCCTCCTAGGGTGCCCTTTACCAAGGAGAAAATGCCTTGGTACTCTTGCCCTGTCTAAAAACAAAGCATACAGGCCTGAAATCCTCTACATAATAAAACCAACATCTGAAAATTTGGTCGTCTTTTTGAGAAATCAACGAAAATCCAGAGCAAATGTGTCCATGCAGGAAGAATGATCCCTAATAGGACTACACAATTTGAGAATGCTTCTCAGATTCAAGTTTTGAGGTATAAAAACTGTAAGAAATGTTTCTCAAAATGCTGTATACTATCAAACACTGCTGCAGGCTTCTTACCAATGGTTTTTGATTGCCTTTAATTTTAAAAGTGATTACCAAAGGTATACCTTCCCTTTAAGCTATTGCTCGCAGCTTTTTCAGCCTTTTCTTGAGGTCTCACCAAATGTGCGAAGTACGTTCTCCTCTAACAACATTTTACCTCTAAATTTGTCTGAATTCTCCATGCATTTGCAGAGGCCGTATGTGCATAGAAAAATCTCTGTTTCAGGCTTTAAAATGTAAAGTTCTTTGAAGAAGAAAAAGAGTGGAAATATTGATTTGATATCTTTAGCCAATAGTGGCAGTAACATTCATATGAAAACTGATCTTACTGAAATAGGCAAGGGTGAAACTGAGATGGTGTTGCTGCTTGCATTGCATATTTAAAGCAAAATTAGAACAAGCAAATATTTGAACCCATCCTTTATCTGCTGCAACTTATCAGTTTGACCAGACTTTGTATTTAGGGTTAGTTTTAAACTCAGGTCTGAAATTTCATTTTTCGAAAGGACACCAAGGCCAAGCATATGGGCAACGCAGGCCAATGCCTCCATGGGCTTCGTGTAATTCGAGAGCTGTACGTCTTCACTCGAAAGAAGGGAGTGGAATTAGTTTTATGTAAATTTTCATTTATTAGTTATAAAGAATCAATAAAATTATGAGTTTTGAAAAGGACGTTCACAAACTTATTGGTTGGTTGCCAAGCAAACAGTGTGTCCCCATGCCATCCGGTAACGCTTCTCAGTTTGTGACTGTTTTCCTGCGTGGACCTATCAGTCCTGCCGTCGATTTCACCAAACTCTTCCTAACTTAGGATTAATCTTAGGACTTAGGACGAGTTGAGTCCCGCATCCAAATACGTAGGAAGCATTGAACCCATCCTAAGTTAGGACAAGTTACTCGTCCTAACTCGAGTTAGGATTAATCCTAGAGTTTCGTGAAATCGGCTGCTGGATTTATTTATAATGATATACAGGGATGAGATTTGTCAGACTTTTATCTGAATTCAGACTTTTTTATGTCGGTTTGGTGAAGAAAAATCAGACAATATTTTTTTCACAGATAAAGAAATCCTGCTCTTTGGTCTACTTCTCTAGTGCTGTAGACACCGTTCCCAAAAGCGTCTTGGCATCTATAACCCCCAAAGGTTACCAAAAGGTGGACATACTATCATTTCAACATACCTTTGAATTTAAGTTTCAGACTTTTTTTCTTAGTAACGACTCTCACCCCTGGACATATGTCTAAAATGAAACAAAAACATTGTTTGAAATGATATTTTCATATGTTTTATTGTATCTTCGTTTATAAAAGATTAAAAAATATTGAACGGTTACAAAAACCAAAGGTATACTTTGCCTTTAAAGGGGAAATATGAACCAAAACAGTGTCAGTAATGGAGGAATAATGGCTCGGGTGGGGGGGCAATTAACGAGTCAGCGATATTACTAGACTCGATTAGAACGTATTTCTTGAGGGCACGCACGCTGTCGTCGTCGGCCGGCGATGTACGTACAATGAATGCATAATTTATTACTCAACTGATCCTTAGATTGTGGATTAAGCAGGGCTTCTACAGTACCAGCCTTGAAGGTGTTTCTTCGAGACTGTCATGCAAATTAGACAGATGTGGAGATGAGTATTGAATAAATAATTAACGACAACATGAAAAAGAATTGAAATAATTGCAGTGAGACTGCCAGGTGACGGACACCTTTGCCTTAAAAAAAAAAAATGACACCTTCTTGTAGAACTTCTGGAAAACAAATAAACAATCGTTGAAGTGTGGACATAATTTACATCTCTTGCAGAACTTAAATCATAACAAATCCTCAAAATGTGGTCGATCTCTGGGACATTATTTGCAAGTAATTTAGCAAGGATTTGATTAACAAAGACTACTTGAAAAAAAAGGGATAATTTTAAAATGTTTTTGCTAGGTGAGCTACCTTTTTCAAAAAATGTACACCTTATGGTGGAACTTCTGTAAATCATATTGAATTGTCAAAATAAATGTGGCCGGTCTTTGAGACATAATTTACCAAGTATGTATTGATCGTTTTTCTGAATGATGAATAAATCACCCTGAATTTGCATTGTGACTTTATTTCCGTGCAGTAAGCGTGTCACGGCCGAGCGGTTAAGCACACCGGATTCAAGCTCAAGTGTTCGAGTGTGGGTTCGAATCCCAGTCGTGACACTTGCTACGTAAAATTGCGGAGGTAGTGCTTTCTACTCTACCGGCTAGGCTTTGGACTGATGGTACCCAAGCCTACATCCGTATGGACTGTAAAAGGGGCCATCCTGTTTCAGCACTAGGAGTAGGTGGCAACGGCCTCTGGAAACAGATAATTGTAGCCCACACCTTGAAGTGGCCTTCAGGCCTTGTGTGTCTGGTGACTTGCATAAAAAAAGCATCCAAGGGTACGCATGCCTTTTTGTGTGCTCACTGTTAGCATCTACAATGTATGAAAGGGAAATCGTACAGTAAGCATGAAATCGGCCGCTAAGTAGCTCTATAAAATTGGGCCAAGAGCTTGAGTCCGATGCTCTTAACTGCTCAGCCACGGCGCACCAAGACACTCCCTTGAACAAGAGTCCTAATTAGATTGGTTTTATATTCACAAGTTATTTCTCTGTCGTTTTCAGGCCTTGTTAAGACAGTGTGTGGAGATGGTGCAAGATCTACTCAACTACAAACCACCAGAGCAAGATCAACAAGATCCCAAAACGGTAAGACATACCTCAATTATAAATACTATTAATATTAAATAGTTCTTATATAGCGCATTTTACAATAACCAAATCATTGCCCTGCCCCGGTCATTGGGCCATTCTTTGGTCTTTCTCAGTTCCCTGGGGAGTATACAGCCCTGAGCTGCACCTGCATGCGTTCCAATCATGCCCATTGTTGACCTCAATCCTCATAGTTACCCATTTTTACCTCTCAGTGACCGGGATTCGAACCCACACTCAAATGACTTACCCACAAGAACTTGAATTTGATGTTCTATAATTTCTAAACGACTCAGCCATGACACTCGATTTACCGGATCTTATTCAATTTTTCTCCATCACTGGATCATTCAAAACTTCCCTTGAGACTCAGTTAACCCGTTAGAGACAATTTTTTTCAGTTTAATCATCACAAAAAACCCAAACATTGCCAATCTTGTTTAATTATTTTTCTAAATTTGACCAGCAAGAATGTCCACAGAAAAAGAACAAAACATACAATTTATTTTTATGCTTAGAAATTGAAACATAACAGTTGTATGCAGAGTAAGATAGTATGAACGCCAGACTGACTGTGTAAAGGCCGAGTCACGCTGCTGGGTAACGAAAACTATAACGATCATAACGAAAAAGAGAACGCATTCTATTGGTTGAATTGCTCCACGCAGAATATGCATACGCTCATTCAACCAATAGAATGTGTTCTCTTTGCGTCGTGATAATTATCAACTTCGTTATCGCTGCAGTGTAACTCGGCCTTTATCCATTTTAAATGAATTGTTTTTACCGTTCATTTTTGTAACAAGACGTGAATTTCCATATTTTAGTGTTTAAGAAACAAATTTCAATTTTTTAGTGTTTAAGAAACATATCTCAATATCTGAAGATAGTATTATAAGATGATGTTTACGCATTCAAACCGAGGGGGTGAGATGACATAAATTTGGATCTATAGTATCTTGTTAAATTGCCTAGTTAGGTGAAATCGTTTACTACCTCAGCTGTTATTATAACGCCATGTAATCGTCAAATTCCATCTTTCGCTTTCTTGTCTCATTGTGCATCTTGTCGAGGCATTGATGCGTTGCTAAGCAACGGAGGGGCTACGAACAGTAGTTTGATTCATCAAAAGAGCAAATCAGTAAATCAGTAACTACTGAGACAGCGAAATGACAATGAGGTCCCTGCTCTTGAAAGATTTGCAATTTGGACTGAGACACGTTTCCAGTCAACGGCCACTTAAAGGCACTGGACACTATTGGTAATTTTCAAAGACCAGTCTTTACAGTTAATGTATCACATCGTGCATAAAATAACAAACCTGTGAAAATTTGAGCTCAATCGGTCGTCGAAGCTGCGAGATATTAATGAAAGAAGAAAACACCCTTGTGCACCGTGACCATGGTCACACAAAGTTGTGTGCTTTCAGATGCTTGATTTCAAATTCGTGGAAAATTACTTCTTTCTCGAAAACTACATCACTTCAGAGGGAGCTGTTTCTCACAATGTTTTTTTACTATCAACCTCTCTTCATTACTCGTAATCAAGAAAGGTTTTATGCTAATAATTATTTTGAGTAATAACCAACAGTGTCCACTGCCTTTAAAGGCATTGGATACTTTTGGTAATTGCTCAAAATGACAATTTTATTAGCATAAAAAACTTACTCGCAATGGCGAGATGTTGATAGTGTGAAACGTTGTGAGAAACTGCTCCCTCTGAAGTAATGTTGTTTTCGAAGAAGTTATTTCTCACTAAAATAGTGGAATTTGAATTCGAGAGCTCAGATTTAGAATTTAAGGTCTCGAATTCAAGCATTTGAAACCACTGAAGTTCGTGTGACGAGGTTTTTTCTTCCATATCTTGCAACTTCGACGACCAATTGAGTTCAAATTTTCACAGGTTTGTTATTTTGTGCATATGTTGAGATACACCAAGTGAGAAGACTTGTCTATGACAATTACCGATGGTGTCCAGTGTCTTTCAAGGCACTGGACACTACTTGTAATTGCCAAAGACCAGTATTCTCACTCAGGTGTCCTGATTCACTCAACAACCAAAACCTTAATTTTATAATTGGATAAAGTTTCTTGGTGCAGAATGCCCTGTCTTATTACAAGGAATTCTTTTAATCGCATTGACAAGACACTACTTTCATCTGGTCAGTGAAGAATTAGATTATTGGGATCTGTGGTTTAAAGGCATGGACACTTTAGGTAATTGTCGAAGACCAATATTCTCACTTGGTGTATCCCACGATTTGCATAAAATAACAAATCTGTGACAATTTGGACTCAATTGATCATCAAAATCGCGAGAGAATAGTCAAAGGAAAAACACCATTGTTGCACTAATTTGTGTGCTTTCAGATGCCTAAAAAAGGTTTCAAAAACTAGGTTACTTCAGAGGGAGTGGTTTCTCACAATGTTTTATACTATCAACACTACAGCTCTCCATTGTTCATTACCAAGTAAGTTTTTATGCTAACAATTATTTTGAGTGTCCAGTGCCTTTAAGAGACACGACCATGTGAATGAGTGACGCCAGCTCACCAATCATTGCCTCTATCGCATTGTACCATCTTACTGTCCGCGGAATGCATCTTTAGAAGGTTAGAAGAAGACAGTTTGAGTTTGTCTGGTCCGTATACAAGCAGTTGTCATTATTACGTGTCGGGAAAACAGTTTCAGTTGGAGAACTCCTTGTTAAACTGTGCGTGAGTGACGCCAGTTCGCAAATCATTGACTCTATCGTATTGTATCGTCTTACGCTTCTTGAATGCATCTCAGAAGGTATGCAGAAGACAGTTTGAGTTTGTCTGGTCCGTATACAAGCAGTTGTCATTATTACGTGTCGGGAAAACAGTTTCAGTTGGAGAACTCCTTCTTGTTAAACTGTGCGTGAGTGACGTCAGTTCGCAAATCATTGACTCTATCGTATTGTATCGTCTTACGCTTCTTGAATGCATCTCTAGAAGGTATGCAGAAGACAGTTTGAGTTTGTCTGGTCCGTATACAAGCAGTTGTCATTATTACGTGTCGAGAGAACAGTTTCAGTTGGAGAACTCCTTCTTGTTAAACTGTGCGTGAGTGACGCCAGTTCGCAAATCATTGGCTCTGTCGTATTGTACTGACTTACAATTTGCTGAATGCATCTCTAGAAGGTTTGCAGAAGACAGTTTGAATTTGTCTGCTCTCTATGATACATGCAGTTGTCATTATTACGTGCTTGGAAACAGTTTGAGAACATCTTCTTTTTTAAATGGTGTCCATCTAACTACTCTGTGATACTCTTATTCTCAAGGTAAGGCTTAAAATACATTTAAATTCAGTTTATTTTATTTTATGTTATTTCCATGGGAGAAGGCTTAGTCTCATTATTTGGGTTGGAAAACAGTTTTCGTGCGAGAACTCCTTCTTTTTTTAAATGTGTCCCTCTAACTACTTAGTCAAAACTCTTATTCTTCATTCTGGCGTCTGCTGTAGGGCAGGTAAGGCTTGAAATATATGCGTATATTCAGTTTTTTTTGTCTTATTTTGTTTGTCTTTTTTATTTTATTTCCATTGGAGAAGGCTCGGTCTTCTGCTTTAGTGTTTGTCCAATATTCAAAGAGACGGTTGCGCGACGAAGAACAAACTTGTAGCCAATTGGTTGCTGGAGCCTGTGGCTTGAAATACTTTTATATTTAGTTCTTTTTGTCTCAATTTGTTTGCCTGCTTAATTTATTTCCATTGGAGAAAGCTCGGTCTCCTGCTTAGGAGTAACTAACCGTTTTAATATATATTTGGTTTGCGGTAACACTATGGTTGCGTTTTGGCGATCGTAACCAATAACTGTTACGGTTGAGTTGCCCATTGGATCCCGACAAAAACTAATTTTGAGCACTTTATTTCACTGCTACTAATAATTGCCGGACTTGCTTTCGAGCAATGGCTCAGAGTGTGGGTTCGAAAACCACAGCCGTGACACTTGTATCCTTTTAAAGCAAAACACTAAAACCATTGTTTCGTCCTTCGGATAGGACATAAAGCTGTTTGTGTAACGCATTTAAAAGAACCCAGTGGACTTTTCGAAAAGCTGGCTGTGGCTGCTGACCGGCTGTAGCACCTTGTAAACCCCCTTTAAGGTGCTACATATTTGAGTCTCAGAATTCATAACTTTCAACAACCTCTTTTTCTGTATAAATGTATTTATTTAGCGCCTTGAGTACCTTGTTGGTAGATACATGCGCTATATAAGACTTCAAATGTATTATTATTATTATTACATACATGTCGACAAAGTTACAAGCTTTCATTTGAGCCATTGCTCGAAAGCAAGTCCGGCAATTATTAGTAGCAGTGAAATAAAGTGCTCAAAATTAGTTTTTGTCGGGATCCAATGGGCAACTCAACCGAAACAGTTATTGGTTACGATCGCCAAAACGCAACCATAGTGTTACCGCAAACCAAATATATATTAAAACGGTTAGTTACTCAAATGTTGAGCTCTTTGTTAATAAAACGTGCTTAAAGTTGTTGACTTTGGGATATTGCAGTAATGTGTCCAGGCATTAACGTACTTCTTTATTCCTTGTCACATGTTGTGTGTTTAATTCACCATCTTTACACTGCGTGTTTGGACTTTGCCCCTTGCAGACTCTAGGACTTTGGTTGGATTTTAATTTCCGACCAAGGCTTTCTGCTTTTAAGACATGGTGCCCCATTTATAAGGGAAAGTATACTTTGGTTGTTGGAACCGTTTGTTTATTTAATCCTATATAAATATAGACAAAACTGACCTGTGAAAATTTCCTTTGAAGGGATTGTAATATATTGTTTGGTAATTGGGACATTGTGGCGTCAGTCTCGATTTGAGTTTCAGACATTGAAGTCTGGTCTCGAACATTGAAGTCTTAGTCTCTGCAACCCATATTATACTCCTCACATTATTAAACACACTTCTCTCCCATTGTGTTTTTAATTAACCCATCATAAGCAACTCTCCATTAAGCTCCTGGGTATCAACAGCTTTCTCTTCAAGTAAACAGAGCTGTCACTTTTCATTATACGTCTACTCTCTCATGAAGCCTTTGCCTTTAAAGTTTAAAGACACTTGACACTATTAGTATCAGTAATTGTCAAAGATCAGTCTTCTCACTTGGTGTATCCCAAAATGCATAAAATAACAAACCTGTGAAAATTTGAACTCAATTGGTTGTCAAAGTTGCGAGATAATAATGAAACAAAAAAACACTCTTGTCACACAAAGTTGTGTGCATTTAGATGCTTGATTTCGATACCTCAAATTCTAAATCTGAAGTCTCGAAATCTAATTGGTGGAAAATTACTTTTTTCTCGAAAACTACATTACTTCAGAGGGAGCAGTTTCTCACAATGTTTTATACTATCAACCTCTCCCCATTACTCGTTACCAAGAAAGGTTATATGCTAATAATTATTTTGAATAGTTACCAATGGTGTCTGCTGCCTTAAAATTTACTATCACAATGGAAATGGCGTAAATTGCAACCTTATGTTGACAAGCTTCAGATTGCTTTTATACACTGATTGATGAATGCTATGACTGTATATTAACATGCAATATGTATTGTAGAACTACATGTAGGCTTTCAGTAATCAGTGGTGCTGCCGTAAACAATCTTTAGAAGGAACTGGAAAATACATTTCTACGTTCAGCAGGTGTGGGGGTGGGGCTTAGGGATGGGTGCCCAAATCTTTACGGACTGTAAAGGGGGTAACCCTGTTGCAGCACAAGGAGTAGGTGGCAATGTGCCCCTGGTGGCAGTTGATTTGGGTCCAGAATTAAAGGAGCACGTGGCCTTGGATCGGATGAGTTGGTCTATAAAAAGCGTTTGAAACCGTTTGTTATGAAATGCATATGGTTAGAAAGATGTTTTAAAAGTAGAATATAATGATCCACACAAGTATCACTCAAAATTGCACGGTTTTCGTTTTACGTCGCGAACTATACACGGTCGGCCATTTATGGGTGTCAAAAATTTGACTCCCATAAATGGCCGACCGTGTTAGTCGACGAGGTAAAACGAAAACCACGCAATTTTTAGGCATATTTGTGTAGATCATTGTATTCTACTATTACAATATCTTTCTACCCAAATGCATTTTATAACAAAGGGTTACAGAACGCTTTTCAACGACCAACTCGACCGATCCAAGGCAACGTGTTCCTTTAAGTGTAGCCCTCACCTTGAAGTGGCCATCCAGCTCTCAAGGTAAAACAAAAATAGTTTGCAAAGTTCCTTAGGACTCTTTTCAAAGACTCTACTCTGACCAGCAGAGTGTGGGTTCGAAAACCACAGCCGTGACACTTGTATCCATTTAAAGCAAAACACTAAAACCATTGCTTCGTCCTTCGGATAGGACATAAAGCTGTTTGTGTAACGCATTTAAAAGAACCCAGTGGACTTTTCAAAAAGCTGGCTGTGGCTGCTGACCGGCTGTAGCACCTTGTAAACCCCCTTTAAGGTGCTACATATTTGAGTCTCAGAATTCATAACTTTCAACAACCTCTTTTTCTGTATAAATGTATTTACTTAGCGCCTTGAGTACCTTGTTGGTAGATACATGCGCTATATAAGACTTCAAATTTATTATTATTATTATTACATACATGTAAGGAGTGAAGATGTTATTTTCTACTATTGCAAGGAGAAAGAAACGTTTCGGTAGACACTAAATTGATCTGTTCAAGGAAGAAAAGACTACTCGGCCGTGAAAGAGAGCCAGTTGGTTTGTTTTTACTAGAATGCTTGAGTTGACTTCAATGAAAGGAATGTGTTTGTTGTTTCAGGATGCTCGTTTAGTTTTTGAAGGGTTACGACAATTGTAATTGTAACCAACTTTTGTCTGTTAGGAAAAAGTGTGGATACTTTATTGAGATTTTTTGGTTTGTGATAAAAGCAAAGGAATGCCCCAGGAAACTTGCTGTGTGTGTTTGTGGGGGGTGGGGGGAGGGGAGGTAAAAATTGTGAAATTTACTTTTAAGGCAGTGGACATTATTGGTAATTACTCAAAATAATTATTGCCATGAAACCTCTCTTGGTGACGAGTAATGGGGAGAGGTTGATGGTATAAAACATTGTGAGAAACGGCTCCCTCTGAAGTGACATAGTTTTCGAGAAAGATGTAATTTTCCACAAATTTGATTTTGAGACCTCACATTTAGAATTTGAGGTCTCGAAATCAACCATCTAAACACACACGACTTCGTGCGACAAGGGTGTTTCTTTTCTTTCATTATTATCTCACAACTTCGACGACCAATTGAGCTTAAATTGTCACAGGTTTGTTAGTTAATTCATATGTTGAGAGGCCACTGCATGAATTGGTACCCTCCAAGTGCAATCAGAGAGTTTTCAGTTCACTCCTGAACTCTGATGATATTAAACCACAACAGCTTTGAATTTGAACTTTTGACTGGCGCAGAAATTCCAATTTTAAATGTACAGTCTCAGAATGTGTTTTCACTGTCCAAAGATGCCTGGCTTAAAATTTTGCTCTCAAAGAGCATCAAATAAAATCACGTTTTGACCTTTTTTAAAACAGAGTTAGAGGCGTGTGTTTTTTTTATTTTAAAGAGCATAAAATAAAAACACATTTTGACCATTTTACTTTTAGGCAAAGTTAATGACTTGTGTTTCTTTGAAAGAGCATGAAATAAAAACACATTTTGACCATTTTATTGCGAAGTTAGAGACATGTTTTTCTATGAAAGAGCATGAAATAAAAACACTTTTTTACCATTTTAGTGCGAAGTTAGAGACATGTTTTTTGTTTTTTTAAACAGCATGAAATAAAAACACATGTTGACCACTTAAAGCTATTATACACTTTCGGTAAACAGTATTGTCAAAGTTCCACATTCGTGTATCACAACTTATATACAAAATAACAAACCGGTGAAAATTTAGGCTCAATCGGTCATCGGAGTCGGGAGAAAATAACGGGAAAACCAACTCTTGTTTCCACACGTTTCGCAGTGTCATGACATGTGTTTAAAATAAATCCGTAATTCTCGCTATCTAGAAATGATATTGTTTTAATGTTTTCTCAAAAAGTAAAGCATTTTGTGGAACAATATTTCAAGAGAAGTCTTTCACCATTACCTTCTTTGAACCCTGTAAGTTATTTGTAAATCTGTGAACTTATTATTTTTTTTCTGTACCGAAAGTGTATAATGGCTTTAAAGGCAGTGGACATTGGTAATTACTCAAAATAATTATTAGCATGAAACCTTACTTAGTGATGAGTAATGGGGAGAGGTTGGTAATATATAAAACATTGTGAGAAACGGCTCCCTCTGAAGTGAGATAGTTTTTGAGAAAGAAGTAATTTTCCACGAATTTGTTTTCGAGACTTCAGATTTAAAATTTTAGGTCTCCAAATCAACCATCTAAAAGCACACAACTTTCATTATTATTTTGCAACTTCGACGACCAATTGAGCTCAAATTTTCACAGGTTTGTTATTTTATGCATTCTTTAAAATACACCAAGTGCGAAGACGGGTCTTTGACAATTAACCAACAGTATCCAGTGTCTTTAAATGCGAAGTTAGAAACTTGTGTTTTCCTTTCATGAGGACTCAATCTATTGGAAAGTGAAGTTGTCCTTGGAGCTCGTCTTTAACGTCTCCAGAGAGAGAGAGAGAGAGAGAGAGAGAGAGAGAGAGGGGGGGGGGGGGGGGGCAGGGGGAGAGGGATAATTCAGACCTTGCCCATCAAGTGTGGAGTTCAAGAAGTACTTCATTCTGCATCATACGTGTCATGAGCTCTTAAGGCCAAATAATAAACAAAACACGGTTAGCGTCACAGCCCTTGAATTTTGTTCTTAAAGGGTCTGGCTACTTTTTGTAGGACACAAAACACAATGTCCACAGATTTATGTTAACCTCACACCGCTTGAAGAATATGATAATATAAAGCTTTCCTTAAAATATTAATTTCGGAGGTGCTGTAGTTTTTGAGAAATGAGTTAACAAAAAAATTTCATCTTTAAAATTAGGCAAGCCGTTTAAATATTTAAAAAATGTCTCGCCGCCCATTTTTGAAAAAAATTTAATAAATAAAAATCCCTTTTTTTTTTAAAGGCGGGATGACAAACATGTTTTTCTTTTAATTTGGCCTAAGACGCTAAGACGTTGTGATAACAATGCAGCGACAAAGACAACAAACAGGATTTTCTATGTATTAGATTTGGTCGTCTTGCATTGTACCACGTCGGTCGAGAAAAATCAATCTCAGTAATTCCTCTTTAATCCTTCGTGTAAGTTCAGGGTCGAATTAGTATTCCCTGCGGGATTCTGATGGGCGCGTAAATATTGACTTAAAAAAAAAAAAAACTTGGTCTTAATAATAATAATAATAATAATAATAATAATAATAATAATGAAGTTTTATAGAGCGCACATATCCACAAAAGTGCTAAGAAAACTCAAACAAAAATCACCATGAACAGATTAAATACAAAAGAACGGATCTATCGACATGAGGTGTGTGTTGAGAGATGGTTCAAAAGAGTGAATAGAAGTGGATGTTTTGATGTGAAGAGGTAGTTGATTCCAGAGAAGTGGTGCTGCAACAGAAAAAGATCTGTACCCCAGGTGCAATTAGACTTGATTTCTTGAAGAAGATATCTATTTGCAGAACGAAGGTTGTGAGATGGTTGGTAGATGTTGAGCATGTCTAGGATGTAAGCAGGTGCTTGCCCATTTAGAGATATGAAAACAATGAGCAAGAGTTTATAGATGATTCTAGAACATACATGTATTGGGAGCCAGTGAACATCTTAAAGAACAGGTTTTATATGAGGGTATTTTGTTGTTAAGGTGACCACACGAGCAGCAGTGTTTTGTATGCGTTGAAGGCGGGATAGCTGAACATCTGGAAGCCCAAATAAAAGATAACTTTCCATATCAAGACGAGATATAACAAAGGAGTGGACAATGTGGTCTTGGAAGTATCTTACTTGTGAAGTGGTAATGTCTTTGATTGCATTTGATTTGATTCGAAATGGTTTATTTAAAATAAAAAATGTATTCCCGGCCAGAGGCCGATCTAAAACACTTGATCATGCATACATATTTAAACCTTTAAATACAAAATGTTTCTACTGTCAAGGAATGTTTCTACTGTTTTATGTAGACTGTCTTTACTAATAACAAACAGTATTAAACCATTCTCCTTAAGACGAGCAGAGTAAACTTTTTTCAAAACGTCAAAACCACATCGGCTCTTTTCAGAGCCAACACTCCCAACAAAATAGATTAATTTTTTTTTAACCTTGGTCCTGAAAATATTCAAATTGTAAAGCGGTAATGTCCGGGAATGTTTCTACTATGAAATTAATTTTGTCATCTGTCTTTAATAAGAAGAACAATTGATATGCAATTCATTCAAACTATTCTCCTGAAGACGAGCAGAGTAAATTTTTCTAGACGCTGCAACCACGTCAGCTCTTTCATGAGCCAACGCTACCACAAAAGATATATGGTTGTACCCCCAAGTTTACTATGTACTTAAAGGCAGTGGACACTATTGGTAATTACTAAAAATAATTCCTAGCACAAAACTTTTTTGGTAACGAGTAATGTGGGTAGGATGATAGTATAAAGCATTGTGAGAAATGGATCCCTCTGAAGTGACGTAGTTTTCGAGAAAGAAGTTATTTTCTAAGAATTTGATTTTGAGACCTCAGATTTAGAATTTGAGGTCTCGAAATCAACCATCATAAACGCACACTTCGTATGACAAGGGTGTTTTTTCTTTCATTATTATCTCACAACTTCGACAACCAATTTAACTAAAATTTTCACATTTTTTGTTATTTTATGCATATGTTGAGGTACACCAAGTGGGAAGACTGGTCTTTGACAATTACCAAAAGTGTCCAGGGTCTTTAACGTTAGTTCTTCTAGTACTTTATTTTTAAAGCAACAAAATTCCCCTAAAAAGATTCAAAACAGATAAAACTGTATAAACGCTTTACAGTATAAAATGTACAACCAAAAGCCAATAAACATGCAGATAAATATAAAACAACCAAAAACAGAAGGAGGAATTTCATGAACACCTTTTAGGCAAAGTGCCCCTTTTGTTTTTCTAACTGATGAATTTTTCTCGGATTCACCGAATATCCGAAGTGAATTTGTCCTCTCAGGAAAAATAATTTGTAATAGGAGAATCTGAGAAGCATAACTGACCAGTAATGCTTCTCAGATTCAAATATTCCAGTGATAAAAACTGAGCTCTTTTTCCAGAACTACAATACTTCGAAGTGAAATGTTTCTCAAAATGAAAGAGTGAATAGAAGTGGATGTTTTGATGTGAAGAGGTAGTTGATTCCAGAGACATGGTGCTGCAACAGAAAAAGATCTGTACCCCCAAGTGCGATTAGACTTGATTTCTTGAAGAAGATATCTGTTTGCAGAACGAAGGTTGTGAGATGGTTGGTAGATGTTGACCATGTCTAGGATGTAAGCAGGTGCTTGCCCATTTAGAGATATGAAAACAATGAGCAAGAGTTTATAGATGATTCTAGAACATACATGTATTGGGAGCCAGTGAACATCTTAAAGAACAGGTTTTATATGAGGGTATTTTGTTGTTAAGGTGACCACACGAACAGCAGTGTTTTGTATGCGTTGAAGGCGGGATAGCTGAACATCTGGAAGCCCAAATAAAAGATAACTTTCCATATCAAGACGAGATATAACAAAGGAGTGGACAATGTGGTCTTGGAAGTATCTTACTTGTGAAGTGGTAATGTCTCTGATTGGATTTGATTTGATTCGAAATGGTTTATTTAAAATAAAAAATGTATTCCCGGCCAGAGGCCGATCTAAAACACTTGATCACGCATACATATTTAAACCTTTAAATACAAAATGTTTCTACTGTCAAGGAATGTTTCTACTGTTTTATGTAGACTGTCTTTACTAATAACAAACAGTATTAAACCATTCTCCTTAAGACGAGCAGAGTATACTTTGTTCAAAACGTCAAAACCACATCGGCTCTTTTCAGAGCCAACACTCCCAACAAAATAGATTAATTTTTTTTTAACCTTGGTCCTGAAAATATTCAAATTGTAAAGCGGTAATGTCCGGGAATGTTTCTACTATGAAATTAATTTTGTCATCTGTCTTTAATAAGAAGAACAATTGATATGCAATTCATTCAAACTATTCTCCTGAAGACGAGCAGAGTAAATTTTTCTAGACGCTGCAACCACGTCAGCTCTTTCATGAGCCAACACTACCACAAAAGATATATGGTTGTACCCCCAAGTTTACTATGTACTTAAAGGCAGTGGACACTATTGGTAATTACTAAAAATAATTCCTAGCACAAAACTTTTTTGGTAACGAGTAATGGGGGTAGGATGATAGTATAAAGCATTGTGAGAAACGGCTCCCTCTGAAGTGACGTAGTTTTCGAGAAAGAAGTTATTTTCTAAGAATTTGATTTTGAGACCTCAGATTTAGAATTTGAGGTCTCGAAATCAACCATCATAAACGCACACTTCGTATGACAAGGGTGTTTTTTCTTTCATTATTATCTCACAACTTCGACAACCAATTTAACTAAAATTTTCACATTTTTTGTTATTTTATGCATATGTTGATGTACACCAAGTGGGAAGACTGGTCTTTGACAATTACCAAAAGTGTCCAGGGTCTTTAACGTTAGTTCTTCCAGTACTTTATTTTTAAAGCAACAAAATTCCCCTAAAAAGATTCAAAACAGATAAAACTGTATAAACGCTTTACAGTATAAAATGTACAACCAAAAGCCAATAAACATGCAGATAAATATAAAACAACCAAAAACAGAAGGAGGAATTTCATGAACACCTTTTAGGCAAAGTGCCCCTTTTGTTTTTCTAACTGATGAATTTTTCTCGGATTCACCGAATATCCGAAGTGAATTTGTCCTCTCAGGAAAAATAATTTGTAATAGGAGAATCTGAGAAGCATAACTGTCCAGTAATGCTTCTCAGATTCAAATATTCCAGTGATAAAAACTGAGGTCTTTTTCCAGAACTACAATACTTCGAAGTGAAATGTTTCTCAAAATGAAAGAGTGAATAGAAGTGGATGTTTTGATGTGAAGAGGTAGTTGATTCCAGAGACGTGGTGCTGCAACAGAAAAAGATCTGTACCCCCAGGTGCGATTAGACTTGATTTCTTGAAGAAGATATCTGTTTGCAGAACGAAGGTTGTGAGATGGTTGGTAGATGTTGAGCATGTCTAGGATGTAAGCAGGTGCTTGCCCATTTAGAGATATGAAAACAATGAGCAAGAGTTTATAGATGATTCTAGAACATACATGTATTGGGAGCCAGTGAACATCTTAAAGAACAGGTTTTATATGAGGGTATTTTGTTGTTAAGGTGACCACACGAGCAGCAGTGTTTTGTATGCGTTGAAGGCGGGATAGCTGAACATCTGGAAGCCCAAATAAAAGATAACTTTCCATATCAAGACGAGATATAACAAAGGAGTGGACAATGTGGTCTTGGAAGTATCTTACTTGTGAAGTGGTAATGTCTTTGATTGCATTTGATTTGATTCGAAATGGTTTATTTAAAATAAAAAATGTATTCCCGGCCAGAGGCCGATCTTAAACACTTGATCATGCATACATATTTAAACCTTTAAATACAAAATGTTTCTACTGTCAAGGAATGTTTCTACTGTTTTATGTAGACTGTCTTTACTAATAACAAACAGTATTAAACCATTCTCCTTAAGACGAGCAGAGTATACTTTTTTCAAAACGTCAAAACCACATCGGCTCTTTTCAGAGCCAACACTCCCAACAAAATAGATTAATTTTGTTTAACCTTGGTCCTGAAAATATTCAAATTGTAAAGCGGTAATGTCCGGGAATGTTTCTACTATGAAATTAATTTTGTCATCTGTCTTTAATAAGAAGAACAATTGATATGCAATTCATTCAAACTATTCTCCTGAAGACGAGCAGAGTAAATTTTTCTAGACGCTGCAACCACGTCAGCTCTTTCATGAGCCAACGCTACCACAAAAGATATATGGTTGTACCCCCAAGTTTACTATGTACTTAAAGGCAGTGGACACTATTGGTAATTACTAAAAATAATTCCTAGCACAAAACTTTTTTGGTAACGAGTAATGGGGGTAGGATGATAGTATAAAGCATTGTGAGAAACGGCTCCCTCTGAAGTGACGTAGTTTTCGAGAAAGAAGTTATTTTCTAAGAATTTGATTTTGAGACCTCAGATTTAGAATTTGAGGTCTCGAAATCAACCATCATAAACGCACACTTCGTATGACAAGGGTGTTTTTTCTTTCATTATTATCTCACAACTTCGACGACCAATTTAGCTAAAATTTTCACATTTTTGTTATTTTATGCATATGTTGAGGTACACCAAGTCGGAAGACTGGTCTTTGACAATTACCAAAAGTGTCCGGGGTCTTTACCGTTAGTTCTTCTAGTACTTCATTTTTAAAGCAACAAAATCCCCCTAAAAAGATTAAAAACAGATAAAACTGTATAAACGCTTTACAGTATAAAATGTACAACCAAAAGCCAATAAACATGCAGATAAATATAAAACAACCAAACACAGAAGGAGGAATTTCATGAACACCTTTTAGGCAAAGTGCCCCTTTTGTTTTTCTAACTGATGGATTTTTCTCGGATTCACCGAATATCCGAAGTGAATTTGTCCTCTCAGGAAAAATAATTTGTAATAGGAGAATCTGAGAAGCATAACTGTCCAGTAATGCTTCTCAGATTCAAATATTCCAGTGATAAAAACTGAGGTCTTTTTCCAGAACTACAATACTTCGAAGTGAAATGTTTCTCAAAATGCTTTGTGCTATCAAACGCGGCTGTAGTTCTAACTAAAAGTTTTTACTGCCATTATGATTACCAAATGAAACCTTCCCTTTAAAGACACTTGACACCTTTGGTAATTGTCAAAGGCCAGTCTTTTCATTTTGTGTATCCTAACATGCATAAAATAACAAACCTGTGGAAATTTGAACTGAATCGGTCATCGCAGTTGCGAGATAATAATGAAAGAAAAAACACCCTAGTCAAACGAAGTTGTGTGATTTCAGATGTTTGATTTCGGGACCTCAAAAACTATTTGAGCCATCTAAGAGCCATTTCTCACAAAGTCTTATACTATCAACAGCTCCCCATTACTTGTTACCAAGTGAGCTTTTATGCTAAGAATGAGATTTTAAAGACAATTACAACCGCATGCATTTAAGACTTGATGGGATGTAAACATTAATCTAGTATCAAAGTTTTCTAGACTAGGATGTGACATTCTGTTTATTTGATCGGCCGGGAGCTGTCCACACAATTCTCAGTGTTTTGTTTATTGCCGCAGTGCAGTTTGAATGATTAGTCATCCAATCGGTGCGTTATATATCACTTACCTAAACGTCAGCTTGGATCTCCTCATCCTTGAAACCTGTCATATTTAATAAGCAATGTGTCCACGTACGCCTTCCAGGCCTTTGTCTCATTTGAAATTTTCTTAAATCATGTCTGGCCATTGTTTTAATAATATTAATTACTGACGATGACTAGAGCAAGCTTGTTGAAATGTTGAGACCAATTAAGAATTCACTTTGCGGTATTGAAGTTTATAATGATCCTCTAGAAGCTAAAGTAGTAGTACCAGCCGATTTTATTCCTTCCGTCCAGGTAGTAGTTAAGAAGCAGGACAGTTCTTTTCTTTTCAGAACTGAGAAGTCTCTCGAAATCAGAAAATCCGCAGTAGTATACAAAAAAACATGGTTTGAGGGTAACTAGTCGATATAGCTCCCCGAGGTATTGGAAGTTGACAAACTAGTTCATGAGGCAAAACCAATACCGAGGGTCGCTAATATCGACTAGTCACCCGAAATAAACCATGTTATATTTGTTTTACTATACTTCATACAAATTCAGTTATCGGAACATGAGTTTGGAGCAAGGGAAAATGACGACTGTGAAATTAAATGCTCATGATAAGTTTCATGTGTTGGATGTTGTTGTTCATGCGTGTATGCAAAACAGTACCACGATCGTAAAGCGCAGGCACCATGCAACGCCTCAATTGAAGCTCATGGTGGGAAAGGAAATACAAACTAGAAAGAAAACAAATATAGCAACATTTCAAAACGGCATAGTAACAACTGTCAATAGAAAAAATCTGGTGCGATCATGTCTATTCAGGAAGAAAATTGTGCATTGGATTACACAATCTGAGAAATATTACTGTCAGTAATGTTTCCCCTGGTCTTGGCCTCGGTGCCCCTTCAAAAGTGCCCTTTGCAAAATGAAACTTGCCTTGCCCTTTTAAAGATGAATTCCAGGCCTGCCTGCCTTCTATGTTATCACATCTCAGAAGACAACACTGCTTTAAACTTTTCTCGTTCATTGATTACGGATCGAACAGGGACGTGTAAGTTCCGTCTTCAACAGTAATTACATCCGAAGAATTACAACGTTCTTTCCACCCCAACCACACTGTCAAGAGGCCTTGTTTTTCTCACATCAGTCATGGATAACGTAGCGGGAACGAATCAATAGCGAAGAAGCTCGATGGAAAAGCAGCTTGAATAATGAATACACATTGCACTTAGTTAATTCTCAATCTTCCTGTTTTGGAATATCCAGCGTAATTTTAATCTCCATTGATGATGCATTAGGTTCCCTGGTGTATAGATCGACAGCAGTCTTGCACATTTGAATGTTTGTTGACTTTTTAAAGCTCTCTGATATTGGGAATTCTTCCCCAAATCGAGGGCGGAAAAAATTGCATTCCTTGGCGACAACTCGGCAGTTATAATAATAATTATAATAAGGGAATCAATGTGTGGTGAAGAAGTTTTCAACTAGTGGTTTAATCCCAACAAGGCCTGGTTCTTGATAATTTTACCGAGACAAAGTCAAGGTAAATTATCAAGAACCAGGCCTCGGCGGGTTTAAACCGGTAGTTGAAAACCGATTCAACACACTTTGATTCCCATTCATAAATACCTTTTCGGTCAAAAAACATCAACACTTTTGGTCAAAAAGTAAAATAAATGCAAAAATTATAATTGTTTAATGATTTCTTTCAACACAACACCCCTCCAGCTATGAAATGGTAATGCCCTCCGCCGCCCTCGGGTAAACACCTTATAAGGGAATGCTGTGCGCGTCGCGCGTATCGCGTGATGTGGCACAACTGTCCCGGCCGTTGCTCTCGACCAATAGGAATGAAGAAACTGTCGTATAAGCACAGGTGCAAGCAGGCGTGTCACGCCCATGTTTTAACACTTTTTATCGGTCATAAACAAAGGTTTATACACACCCACATGACGCGCTCTCCACCAATAGGAATAACGAAACTGTTTGAGGTATTTATGAATAAGCATTTATATAACACCCCACAAAGATCAGAGCGCTTTACAATTTACATACAAACTAACAATGCAATGACAAAGATACAACTAACAGTACAAGCAGAAAACAAAATGGCCGGATTAAACAAATCAATGAGTTTTGAGTCTATTCTTGAACAGCTCCAGTGTGTTGGCTTCCCGGATGTTATAGGGAAGGGAATTCCAGAGCCGGGGAGCAGCGGCTTGAAAAGCATGATCTCCCGTGCATGACCTGGTTTTGGGGATGTGCAGTCGTATTTTGTCCAATGATGAGCGGGTGGCATAGACGGATGTGTTGAACGAAATGAGTTCCTGGTGACATGAAGGTGCTATAGAGTTGATACATTTGTATACAATGACAAGAATTTAGTCTTTTGTTTACCGGAATATAACTTTTAATATAGATAAGGGAAGGAGGTCGGTCCTCTATTTATACAAAAAGAACTGAGCATTCCACCATTTTACTAAGTCATTGTTGGTATTTTTTCTTTGGTCTACACTTTGCCTTGCTACATACATACATACAACTAAATATTTATAAAGCGCCTTTACATCAAGATCAAAGCGCTGAAAAGAGCAAGACCAAAGGAACTATAAATACAACAATTTACATATGATACAAGTGAGTTTTGAGAGATTTTTTTTAACAATGGCAAAGAGTTACAACTTCTAATGCATTCTGGGAGGTTGTTCCATATTCGCGGAGCAATAAAGGAGAAAGTCCAGTTGTGTGCAGATGAGAGCGTTCTGATGGTTAGGTGTTCGGTTAGGCGTGTGTTGTCAGAAGCTGATCGCAAGCTTGAACGTGGTGGTTGGTAGAGAGCAAGGCATGATGATAGGTAGCCCGGTGCTATTCCCAGGAGATGTTTAAAGACACTGGACACTATTGGTAAATGTCAAAGACCAGTGTTCTCACTTGGTGTATCTCAACATATACATAAAATAACAAACCTGTGAAAATTTGAGCTCTAAATCAGTCATCGAAGTTGCGAGATGACAATGAAAGAAGAAACACCCTTGTCACACAAAGTTGTGCGCTTTTGGATACTTTATTTAGAGACCTCAAATTCTAAATCTGAGGTTTCGAAATGAATTCGATGAAAATTACTTCTTTCTCGTAAACTACTTCACTTCAGAGGGAACCGTTTCTCACAACGTTTTTTTACTATCAACCTCTCCCCATTACTCGTTACCCAGTAAGGTTGCTCATTTGGTAGAGTACTATCACATTAAAGGGAAGGTACACATTTGGTACTTACTCAAAACAAATATTAACTTAAAAACTGACTTGGTAACGAGCATTGGAGAGCTGTTGATAGTATAAAACATTGTGAGAAAAGGCTCCCTCTGAAGAAGCATAGATTCTGAAATAGAGGTAAATTCTCACTAAAATAATAAAAGACTTCTAGCTAGAAGTCTTTTGTTCCTATCTGAAAGCTCACAAATTCGTCCAACAAGGGTGTTTTTCTTTCATAATTTTCTCCCAACTCCGATGACCAATTGAACGCAAATTTTCACAGGTTTGTTATTTTATGCATATGTTGAGATACACCAAGTGACAACACTGGTCTTTGACAATTACATGTACCAATAGTGTACCTTCCCTTTAATTTGGCTGATGCAGACCTCAAGTTCTTCTCTAGTAAATTTGTCTTTGTTTAACCCAAAATAAATTTAAAATTCACTTAGTCAGTTTCCCTTTCGGTTTTTTATTTGATAATAGTGTAAATAATAGTGTGTTCTTCCTGCATGGACATAATTGCTCCGGAAAACGCGACCACCTTTTCAAATGAATTTTTCACAGTTTGGTTGTATATTGTATACATCTATTGAATAGGATTAATAAAAAAACACGAAGATATAGTTTGCCTTTAAGCAGCTCTAGCTCTATGAAATCGACCATAGATTGTAGCTAATAAATGACAATGAATTTGTAGAGTGTTGCCATAAAATTGGTTGTCAAGCTATCCCCTTCCGCACTTCTTCTGTTTCAAATCTCTTGAGACTCTTGTAAGACACAGGTGTTAACGGAAACGGAAATTAGTTTTCTGGGTTGATCCATTTGAATGATTTACATCTTCCCCCTGTAGGGACTGTGTCTCTTGCTGTGTTTATTTGCAGGGATGCCAGTTTTCCGGCTATTGCCGGAATTCCGGCTTTTTAAAAATTTTCCCAGATTTTAATTTTTTTCTTTTTTTTTAACATTTTGAAATCTGTGATATATAAAAATGGAAAATTTGAGACTAAAATCAGACTATGCCTGCCTTTTTTGCAAGGGGGGGGGGGGGGGTCAGTTGTTCTTTTTCTTTATGTTTTATTAAAAAAGTGCTGTTATGTTTTTTATAGTTTTTTGGGTCTGAGGGAGGGGGGGCGGTGACCCCTTTCCTTAAAAAAAAATGTTCAGGCTCTGAAGGAAAGAGCCACTGGCATCCCTGTTATTTGGAAGTAATGCGTCTCTGTAAAAGAAGATGAATGTAAGCGTTATTAGATTTAAAGAAATGAACAGCATTGGTTAATGCCCTGTATTTTGGACCATGCAGGGATGTGATTTCTCCAGAGTAATGAAACTCAAGCTCTGGTGTTTGAGTGTTGCACTTGTGTCCTTGAGCACCAAAAAGGTTTACCATCATTGCTTTGTCTTTCGGATTGGACATTTGGTGTCCTTCGGATTGGACGTAAAGGTTGACCCATTTGAACGATTTGCGTTTTCGTCTGTTGGCGCTGTGTCTCTGGCTGTGTCTATCGGAGAGTAATGCATGAAGAAGAAGCCTGTTCAGCGATATTAGATTTTTTAAAGAAATGAACAGCATCTTTTTGGTCAATTCGCTGTATTTTGGACCATGCAGGGATGTGATTTCTGCAGAGAACTGGACTCAAGCTCTGGTGTTTCTAATCAGCAGACTGCGGGTACGGGTCTCGTTTGTGGCACTTGTGACAGTTACCAAAGGTGTCCAGTGTCTTTAAACACTTATTCATAAATACCCCAGACAGTTTCGATATTCCTATTTGTGGAGAGCGTGTCACATGGGGGTGTTTAAACGTTTAACCGGTTGATAAAGACACAGCTGAAGCTCTTTAAGACCGGCTGGCTTCGCGTGTTGAGCCCTCACGCTAATGTACGCCAATTTAAATTACACGGAACCCAATTCATCTATAGCTATTAGTAACATCGCGTAAAATGTGTGTACACGCGCGTATACACATTGACCGATGCGCACTAAACATTTTTGCAAAATTTTGTGAAAATTTGCAAACTTTGAAAAATGTGCACAAGATACAGTGTCTATTTTGTGAACATATTTCACTGTTTAACATAAGGGCATTTATGAATGGGAATAAAAGAGCAGTGACTCATTCTTAAACGGCCGTTTAAAACCTTGCAGGGTCGTGTCCAAGCGATAAAGGCCCGAGCCGTAGCCATGACCCTGCCGGTTTTAAACGACCGTTTCAGAACTCGTCACCTACTCTTTAATTCCCTTAATATTATATGCCCAATCATTCGTCTACCCTGACGATTTTGAGCTTGATGAGTTGTATGTTTACGACAAAAGCGTCAAATCTCGTCACAGCAATTTGGAGTCCTTATTCAAGCACAATCGTTCTCTGATCATTCTTTGTAAGACAATCTTGGAGGGAGGAGTGATACGCTTCATTTTTCAGAGGAAAACGTAAAACATTCAGTGGAAAGGTGGTTGCAATCTTGCCGTTAGTAATAATGGAAGTGAGTCTGACAGGTTTATTGTACGTAGGAATGAATCATGAGATATTTTTAGGCTATTTTCTTTAAAAGGCAGTGGACACTATTGGTAATTACTCAAAATAATTATTAGCATAAAACCTGACTTTGTGACGAGTAATAGGGAGAGGTTGATAGTATAAAACATTGTGAGAAACGGCTCCCTCTGAAGTGCGATAGTTTTCCAGAAAGAAGTAATTTTCCTCTAACTTGATTTCGAGACCTCAGGTTTAGAGTTTGAGGTCCCGAAATCAACTATCCAAACGCACACAACTTCGTGTGACATGGGTGTTTTTTTCTTTCATTATTTTCTCGCAACTTCGACGACCAATTGTGCTCAAATTTTCACAGGTTTGTTATTTTATGCATATGTGAGAAGACTGGTCTTTGTCAACTACCAATAGTGTCCACTGTCTTTAACGTAAAACAACTTCAACTACTGGTAAATACAACAAATTAGGTGTTGTCCACATACTTATTTATCTCTTCGGGAGTTTATTTTTAAGATTCAATATTTGAAAAATGTATTAAATGTCGTAATTAAAGTCATGAAATTTGTCTTTGCTGTGTATAAGGAGTAAAGGCGTAACAAAAATAGACATACAAGAATACAAATATAGAAAGAATTGTTGGTGTCAACTCAACATTTCGATTAGTATGCTCTTATCGTCTTCTGGAGAAAGCTGGACTCAGATGCTATTAAAAAGCTTACCTGAAATAGGCAGAACGGAATCCTTGAATCCTTGAACATTATCCTCTTTCTGTTACAAGGTAAACTCGTTCATGTGTGTTGAGTTGGGTTGTAGACTCTGTGCGGGTGGAAACATCGGGCTCTAAACTTAGTTTGCATTTTTTGAGCATTATGAAGGCAAAATATATCTTTGGTTTTTTCAACCGTTCGGTTGTTCTAATCCTTTTAAAGAATAAAGATGTACACAATAAAGCAAACGTCATTTCAAAATGTGGTCACGTTTTTTATTGGCAAAAATCAGGAGCAGTTCAAGTCTTTTTTGTCGGCAGTTTCTCTCACCTTAATACACCTTTCTCATGCTGCCGCCATCTTGGCCGTTTTCCTCATATCAAGCAACAATAATGCATGCTAAGGCCGTGTCCGAAACGGCGACTTCGGCTACAGCTACGGCTAGATCGCGCGCGTCTGCCTATTCTTTAACACTGGTAGACGCGCTGATCTAGACGTAGCTGTAGCCGAAGTCGTCGTTTCGGACACGGCCTAATAATCTTCTTAGCATTAGGAACCAGACTATTTTGTTCTTCTAGCCTCAGTTTGGTAATATCAATGAGAGAAATTCAAGATGGCAGCACCGTAATAAAGGTCTATAATGTGGTAAGCAGTGTCATGAAAGTGGGCTAACAAAAAACTAAACACTGAAAAATGTGCTTAGCAGAAACAGGTGGTATTAAAAGATGGATGCATTGTAAGTAGGTCGTTATTGCTTAGTGATTGATCGCACACAGTGTACATGTAGAATACTCATTAATTGTAAAGTATTCTGTCCTTGTGGTGAATGTAGAGTAATTATGCACTTAGTAGAACATGTACAGTAGGTGAGGCTTGATACAATAAAGAGACTTGGTCCAACAGAGGCCATTCAACAAAGGGTGCTTGCTATTAGCAGAGAATTGGAATTAAATGTAGCAGAAAATTAGTACTGTATTCCCAGTGCCCGGTAGCTAGAGGCAGTTTTGGATCTGCATATTTTGTTAGGTGTTCGGGCAACAGCCCGAACAACTCTTTGAAATGGTTAGGTTTTTAATTGTTTAAGTTTTTTTAAAGTTTTTTTTCTTCTCCGAGTCAATTGTTCGCAAGAAAAAGCATTGATACGAAGCTTGCATTAAGTTGAAACTTTGCACACAGGTAGACAATAACCAGTAGATAATACAAAAGTTGTTACGTCACGATGACGTCATCAGTTGACGAGATACACTAATTCAAACTTTATTATTTCAAAAAATCTTAACTTTTGATCTACATGAGGGATTTTTACAATCACTACATCTTCGGAAAGGTCGTTAAAATCTCTGTAAACGCCTCACAGACATGACCCCTTTTTGACCTTGTCTTCTGGTTCAAATCGAATTTATTGTATATTTTCTTCAAACGTACATTTTGTGGTTTTATCTACGACCATACTGCCGTCCGATCACTGAAGATAAGCAAAATTGGGCCCGGTCACTACTTGGATGGGAGACCACGTGGCGACAAAACAAATAATTTTTTATTTTTGTATTCATTTTTTTTCTTCTCCTATAAATAGCTTCGTTTTTAGTCTGTTTTCAAGGCGTTTTCAACAAACATTTACTTTCCGGTTAGTTAGTCTTTTCTTCAGTCGTCATTATGCATAAGTTCCTATGTCCACAACCACAAAAGCTTTTTTGACAGTCTATACATCATATGAAAGGGCTTTACGTACGTAGTCTGTTTTCAAGGCGTTTTCAACAAACATTTCCCTTCCGGTTAGTTAGTCTCTTCTCCAGTTCTCCACAAAAGCTATTTGGACAATCTACATCATATGAAAGGGCTTTAGAATGCTTTGAATGCTTTGAAAAAGGCGTTAACTAATGGCTTTTAGGCTGAAATGTACACATTAATGCTTGTGTATAGTCGCGTTCAAGGCGTTTTCAAAAATACATTTCCCTCTTTCAATAAGTTAGTCTCTTCTACAGTCATCAGTATTTAATAAGTTCATATTTCCTCATCCACAAAAGCTATTTTGTCAATCTTTACATCAAACGAAAGAGCTTTACGTACTTAATAAAAATGGAGATGTTGGTGACCTTCTCTTGACCTTTTGACTTGTCTTAAGCAAGGCTATGAAATGAAAAATTTGCTAGGTGCGCCCAGTAAGCACAAAATCGACCGATAGGCAGCTCTATGAAAAGGGGTTAAGTTTTGATTTTTTATTAGGATTATTTATATATAGTGAAAGATTTCATACGATTATATATAAATAATTGTGTTGTGAAAAACTGATTGTTTGTAAACAAAGATTAAATAATGGTTAAATAATGAATTATATATTAAATAATGAATTATTTGTAAATAGTTGCATTAAATAATAAGTTTACACTTGGCACCTCATAAGGGAACGTGTTCCTTTAATTGTTAGTTGTTCGAGCTACAGCCTTTTTTATGCTAAATTACCATAATACACATCGAGAAAAAAAAAATCTTTGCATTTTGACGAGCTATTTGACGAGCTTATTTCATTGACTCAAACACGGACCCTGACGATATCCGAACACCTTGTGTTTGTTTCTACAAACACTAAATTCTAGTTGTTTTTTTTTAGTTTTTTTCTATCGAAGTCGGCAGACACACAAGGCCGGAAGGCGTGGGCTACAATTATTTTATTCCAGAGGCTGTTGCCACCTACTCCTGGGGCTGAAACAGGGTTACCCCCTTTACAGTCCATACGGATGTAGGCTTGGGTATTATCAGTCCGAAGCCTGGCCTGTAGAGCAGAAAGCAGTACCTCCCCAATTTTATGTAGCAAGTGTCACAACCGGGATTCGAACCCCAACTCTGCTGATCAAACACCAGAGCTTGAATCCGGTGCTCTTAACCGCTCGGCCATGACACGCCACATGTATATTATTCTTAACGCTCTTAGTAGAGCCAAAACGAGAAGAAAGAAGACAAGGAAGGAAGTTTCAGTTTTATATATGGGAGGAAAACCCCAGAGAGAACCCAAGCAGTCGGGTAGAGACTGGAAACCCAATCCACATAGTGCCCCCAGTGAGATTCGAACTGGGGCCACAGAGGTGGAAGGTGAGGCCACAAATCCTATAACTGCATTTAATTCTTGGTGGTCTAGTTGGTAAGACATCTGCTCTAGAATGGCAAAGGTTGTTGGTTCAAATCCCACCAGAGTAAAATGCATGTTAATTTGTTCTGGGAAAGTAATGAGTATATACACACATTGGTATAAGGGTCACGCCAAATAATATTTGTTATCCCTGATGTAAAGTTAACATTTATTACACTGTTTGTCTAGTTATAAATAAATTCTTCTTCTTCTTCTTCACTTTTCCATCGTACACTGTGTGTGGGTGTACACCAATACACAGGCCTGCAAGGTATGCAAGGGCAAGGGCACCAAGGCATATTTGTGAAGGACACCCTGTGAGGAAATTGTAAATTTCTACTGCAGTTGGGCACTGCAAGGGCACCAAGGCAATCAAAGGGGGCATTAAGGCAATAGCTTTCGTTGGCTCCATGAAGTATTGGGCCTGAAAACATTATGTTGCTGCAGCAACTTGAATGTGGAAAGTGTACGGTTGAATGTCTCCAAAAAGCGTAGCTTGTTGATTGGAGACACCATCTTTCTCTCTCTTTAGTCCATTAGGGCAACTGCCGTCCCGTGGCGGTCCAAGAAACAAACTCCCTCCAAGCCTCTCAGTCCAGAGCTGTTGTTCTTTTAGGTACAATACAAGAACACCCAGCAGGGTGGATATGTGCGCATTACAAGTCTTATTATTATTATTATTATTATTATTATTAAAAGTTGTTAGTCGATCTAGCTTTCGATTTTCCTCTTGCAGCGCGACCAGCAACAAGTCCTTCCAGTCAATGATTTTCAAGATTTTCCCGTCTCTCCTTGTAGGCCAATAACAAATAAAACAAAACAACTGTTGTGATTTCAAAAGCAATAAAAATGGCATTAGCGACAAAGACAGACAAGTAACTCAATTACAAACACAAGACTGTTTTGTAAGGTTTTAATTAACTTGTGTTCGTTAGCGGCGAAGGAACATTGCTCCATGTAATTAATTACTTTCTAGTTAAGTCTTTCATTTGAAAACAGATTTAGGAGGCTCGATGTGTGGGAAGAATGGAACCAATTGAACCATGACCAATCTTCCGTGGTTTATCTTAAGAGCCTGTGACATTTGTAATTTCTTATTTTTTTCTTTACTATAATAGTTGGGGGTCATCTAACTTTTTTCCTGTGATGTAAGTTTCACAAGGGAATATGGCTGAGCGGCTAAGAGCACTGGACTCGAACCCTGGTGTTTCTGATCAGCAGAGTGTGGGTTTGAGCTCCGGTCCTGGCACTTGTGTCCTTAAGCAAGACGCCCTATTCACACCCTAGTTGAATTTATGTACATTATGTGTTAAAGTCTACATGTAGGTAGCTCCTTGCTTAAGTTTAAAACTTGTACGCTTAAAGCCATTATACACTTTCGGTACAAAAACAAAAACAAAAGTTCACAGATTTACAAATAATTTACAGGGTTTACAGAAAGTAATGGTGAAAGACTTCTCTTGAAATATTGTTCCATGAAATGCTTTGCTTTTTGAGAAAACATTAAAACAATATCAATTCTCGATAGCGAGAATTACGGATTTATTATAAACACATGTCATGACACTGCGAAACGCGCGGAAACAGGAGTGGGTTTTCCCTGTTATTTTCTCCCGACTCCGATGACCGATTGGGCCTAAATTTTCACAGGTTGGTTATTTTATATATAAGTTGTGATACACGAAGTGTGGTACTTGGACAATACTGTTTACCGAAAGTGTATAATGGCTTTAAAGCCATTATACACTTTCGGCACAGAAAAAACCCAAAAAGGTTCACAGATTGACAAATAACTTACAGGGTTTACAGAAGGTAATGGTGAAAGACTTCTCTTGAAATATTATTCCATGAAATGCTTTACTTTTTGAGAAAACATTAAAACAATATCTATTCTCGATAGCGAGGATTACGGATTTACACATGTCATGACACTGCGAAACGCGCGGAAACAGGAGTGGGTTTTCCCTGTTATTTTCTCCCGACTCCGATGACCGATTGAGCCTAAATTTTCACAGGTTTGTTATTTTGTTACATCAGTTGTGATACACAAAGTGTGGGCCTTTGGACAATACTGTTTACCGAAATTGTCCAATGGCTTTAAGTTTCAGTCTAATGTAAATTTTGAGCCCAGATACATGTGTATGTGGGGGGGAATATTTTTTTGTTTTTTTCACCATTGGTCTTTAATTTTTCATTTTTCCTGAGGTTACAGAGTAATGCATGAACGCCATTGTATTGTCGAGTGTTTACCATTCTCCATTCCTAAAAGTCCAATCCGCAAAGGAATTCTCGTCGGCCGAGTGTCAGATTGCCCTGATTTGACAGATGATTTGATACATGTTACCATGGTAACGATGCAGAATTGGTTGCAGGAGTTGAGGACAATGCATTGAATACTACTAGAGCCATTATTATAGCAAGCTTGTTGGTAATTAGATTTGACCGAACAAGGAAAAAGATATAAATATAAAACGACATTGGGGAGAGATACATTTGCGCTAATTACATTTGTACTAATTGCACATTTACTGTATTGTTACCGAAGTGGTCTTTTGAGCATTTGTAGGAATGGGGAAAATGGAGGATTATTGGTAATGCATACCTTGGAATTGCATTCCCAAATAGGTATTACAATACTTAAAGACCCTGGTAATAATTGTCAAAGACCAGTCTTCTCACTTGGTGTATCGGTACATTATGCATAAAATAACAAACCTATGAAAATATGAGCTCAATCGGTCGTCGAAGTTGCGAGATTATAATGAAAGAAAAAAACACCCTTGTAACACAAAGTTTTGTGCTTTCAGATGCTTGATTTCGAGTCCTCAAATTTTAAATCGGACGACATGAAATCAAATTCGTGGAATTTTTAAATTACTCCAGAAGGAGCCGTTTCTCACAATGTTTTATACTATTAACCTCTCCCCATTATTCATTACCAAGAAAGGTTCTATGCAAAACATTATTTTGAGTAATTACCAATAGTGTCCACTGCCTTTAAAAGTATCAAATAATAAGCCACAAGGGAAACTGACTGCAATTTTGAAACGGTTCGGGGTTGAACAAAGACAAATTTACTAGAGTGGGATTTGAAACAATAACCTCTGGATAAACATGCAGGCGCTCTACCAACTGAGCTTTTCCTTGTTGAACCCCAAATCAAAATTTAAAATTGTGTCTGCAACTATTTTGTCAGCTCTACCAATTCTGTCCAATACCTTTCAAATTGAAAGTTTATTGAAACATAGCAGAGACATTTCTTGTTCTTGGAACAAGTTAAAGGAACATGTTGCCTTTGATCAGTCGAGTTGGTCTTTGAAAAGCGTGTTAACCGTTTGTTATGAAATGCATATGGTTAGAAAGATGTTGTAAAAGTAGAATACAATGATCTACACAAATATGCCTCGAAATTGCGTGGTTTTTCTTTTTACCTCGTCCACTAACACGGTCGGCGATTTATTGGCCGACCGTGATAGTTAGTGACATAAAGGAAAACCATGCAATTTTGAGTGATACTTTTGACTGGAGTATTTCAAGGGCAGTGACCAGGGGGCATGGAGGCAATTACTTTTGATGCCCACCGTGAAGAATTCGCCCTGCAAGGCATTTTCTCCTTGGTAAAGGGCACCCACCCTATGAGAAGTGTAAATTTCTACTGGCTATTTCCAGGGCATGAAGGCAATGACCTGGGGGCATGGAGGCAGTCGCCTACATTGCCTCCTGAAGTGTCGGGCCTGCAAGGCATTTTCTCCTTGGTATAGGGCACCCTGCGACTGAAGAAATTGTAAATTTTTGCTGGAGCATTTCAAGGGCATGAAGGCAATCAGTGACCAGGGGGCGGAGGCAATCGCCTTTGTTCCCTCCATGAAGTATCAGGCCTGGAAAGGAACAGTCGAATGTCATTTGAGAGACGGTCGCGTGTTCAGAATAAGAGAAGGTGCTCGGTGAATGTAATTAGCGAAGTAGCTTCTCAACAAAAGTGAAAATCGCAAACTGTCTCAGTCGCAAGATTCAGGACAGTCTGTCAGTCCCAACACTCATCTCTGAAAGTCGAGCAGCACACCGGGCATCAAGATTTTAATTGATAGGTGACGATTTTGTTACCCAAGACGCAACTCGAAGGGCAAGAGGGACTTATGCTCGGGCAGGATTGCATCACTGGAGAGAGGAGCGCTGATGGATGAATTGCATGACATTTTCAGCTGGGTACAAAACCGGAAGTAAGTAGGCGTCGACGCTTGTTACTGACAAGGATCTTCCTCTGTGAGATATGAGTTCCATAGACAGTGTGACAGTAACTTTACCAAGTCCCTCCGGTGTGGAGATCGCACTTCGAAATTAAACACTGGACGATAAGTCTGAGATTTTTATGTTCAATTAAGGCTATCTCATTGTGTAATAATATCGTTGTGAAGAAATGTTGACTTTTGAGTTATGAAGTCTACGAATAAGTAGCCAGCACGCTTGGTGCTTGTTAGTGACATGGATATTCATCTGTGAGAGATTACTTTACGTAGTCCCTACGGTGCGGAGATACATGTAGCACTTAGAAATTAAAACACTGGATGACGAGTCTGTGATTTTTGTGTAAGGATAGGAAACTCACCACTGGACTAGCCCGATGGTCTTGCGTTTTTCCAATTAAGGCTGCCTCATTGTGCAATAATATCTTTGTGAAAAATGTTGACTTTGAGATCTGTTGAGTAACAAAGTCTCGAACCAGTAGCAGCAAGCGTCGTCACTTGTTAATAATAATAATAATAATAATAATAATATCGAAGTCTTATATAGCGCACTTATCTACCAAACAAGGTACTCAAGGCGCTGAGTATATACAAACTTTCAGAAAGATAGGCAATTGCAGTGATGAATTCTGAGACCCAATTATTTAGCAAAGGTTAAATGCTATACTAGAGAGTTTTTTTATACTCATATATCAGTCATTCAAAAACCTACATCCATTTTAAATATTTATTTAACCCACAAAATTATTTACACAGCCGCCTGTTTTTAAATTATTCATGTTTTGTTAAAGTCCTGATGAAATATTCAAATCGAATACCTGGGTGACGAAGATAAACGGAATGTATCAAACAAGCCACATACGTACAGCAATGGGGGTGGAGGGCGGGATGGTTGAGTTTCCACCCAAGGACTAGCTACAAGTCTAGGTTTTTTATTCTCCCCGCACTGTGTCCATATAAATTGAGTTGCTTGAATTCATTTTGCTTCATTTACAGAGAGTGCCGATGACAGCGTGCAGTGTACTTGCAGTCGCAGCTATTATACCAGGTAAGAGACTTTTTTAAAAGGGTTTGGGTTCTTTTTGTACGACAAAAACGTCAACAGATTACATTAAACTTAAACGGTTGAAAGATAACAATGGTAGAAAGCTTCAATTGAAATATTACTTGCTGAGGTGCTGTTTTTTTTTTTTAAATGAGTAAAATAATTTCACGTAAATAATTTTCGTCTCAGGGAGGTAAAAGTTATTTTAAGCATGAACAATGGATTTATGCGACTCCTGAAAACATTGCTCTCTCATTTTCACTTTTGTTTTTTTGTCGAAGTTGGTTTTTCGTTTGAAAATTGCAAGAGACAGTGACTTACCGTTGTGTGCCCGGCAAAGTGTCACAAACAATGTGGCAAAAGAAAAGAAAACAACTGCCTCACTATCTTTTCATTTCTTTCCTCATCGCTGTTTTTGTTACACCAGGGGCCAGTATGTGTAATGAATTGTCATTAAACCTTCGAGAAAGACTCTGCTAGATTCAAAACCTCTGGCCATTAACCAGGCCTGATACTTCATGGAGGAAGGCAATTGCGTTCATGCCCCCTGGTCATTGCCTTGGTGCCCTTAAAATGCTCAAGTAGATATTTATATTTTTCTCATAGGGCGCCCTTTACCAAGGAGAAAATGCCGGGGTGCCCCTTGCCCTTTCAAAAATGAAGCATACAGGCCTGATTAACTATTGTTTGTATGCATTAATACTGTATATTGTAGGTCCTTTTGGTTGGTATGCAGTTTGCTACAGCTAATTCTACTTTTGTTCACAATACATTGTTTCAAATTAGCCTTCTATAGGATTATTTTCCCCCCTCTTATTTCTTGCAAAACTCCTCCGAGCAATTTGCCACTTCCGGGAGGAAACCTGCCCATTCTAGCTCTCTTAATAACGTTCCAATGTCTACCTTGGGAAATTCCATCATTCAATTCAGAACAATTGCCTCGCTCTTAACGTGACAAGTATTAGACAAGTCAACAGCTACTTACATTTTCTATGAATAAGTGTGAACACTTCTTTATCTGCCATTACTAAGTCTTCGTGAATTTCTCATGGTAATGTAAAAACGTGTCTTTGGAATTATTCTAGCCTTTGAGAAAGACTCTGCTAGGGTCGAAACGTCAGGCTATTGACTCCTTTTTTTTTGCATTAAATAACATAGGTCCTTTTGGTTGGTAAGCATTTTACAACATCTAATTCTATTTTCTGAGTTATCCTAGCAAACAAAAAGATTATCAGTATCAGGTCGTGAATTTTGGTCTTGAAGGGGCACAGCAAATTTTGTAGAAAGCTTCCTTTGAAATATTACTTGCTGAGGTGCTGTAGTTTTTTGAGAAATGAGTAAAACAATTTCACATGTCTTTGGAGTTGGAGATAATCAGGCCATGATGAATTTTGCTTTTGAAGGGGCACAGCAATGTTTCTATTTTATGGGGCACTTCTATGAGGCAAACGTAAATTTGTATTGGAACTTTGCAAAGGGGATCACAGGATTCACAGCAAAAGCACAGGGCACCATGGGAATGAAAGACTTGTGAGATGCTGGCGGCAGCAGAAATAACATTCCTTTTTTTCCGGCTTTGAGCCTGTGCGTGCCACACGCTCAGTATTGCGCGCGTAGGTCTGAGCACGCGCACTGCTTGCGAGAACTGTGACAAAGGACCATCCAAAAGTCTCCCATTGCTGTTGGTGCCAAGGGGTATTTTATTTCAAGGTCTGGGGTTATGAATAACTTCTTTACCAAAGAGTTTATTTCTATTACATACATTCAAGAACTCATAACCATGAAATCCCTCTCCCAGTCTCAATCAACCTACCGTCTTAGGAGTGATTACCAAACATACACTTTCCCTTTAAAGACACTGGACACTTTTGGTAATTGTCAAAGACCAGTCTTCTCATGTGGTGTAACTCGACATATGCATGAAATAACAAACCTGTGAAAATTTGAGCTCAATTGGTCGTCTAAGTTGCGAGATAACAATGAAAGAAAAAAAACACCCTTGTCACACGAAGTTGTGTGCATTGAGATGGTTGATTTCAAAACCTCAAATTCTAAATCTGAGGTCTCGAAATCAAATTCGTGGAAAATTAATTCTTTCTCGAAAACTATGGCACTTCAGAGGGAGTCGTTTCTCACAATGTTTTATATCATCAACCTCTCCCCATTACTCGTCACCAAGTAAGGTTTTGTGCTAATAATTATTTTGAATAATTACCAATAGTGTCCACTGCCTTTAAGCGGAAGGGCCTAAACTCTCTTTAAATTTGCCGTGATAAAGACATGCCATCAGAACCAAGGTATATAGAAATATATTACAGTCATGTTTGTTGGCTGCTTGTCAAGATCGAGGCAATTGTTCTAAACACGATAATGGATTTCCGAAGGTGGACCTTGGAACGTTATTTTAAGAGCTAGAGTGGGCAAGTTTCCTTTCCAGATGAAGCAAATTGCTTGGAGGGAAAATCTTGCAAGAAACAAGACAATTTAATAGATGTTAAAATTTGCATTGAGGATTTAAAGAATATTAATATTGGTTTTACCTGCACACCGATGTGTGTAAGCACTGTATACTCGGTACTCACCCGAGTTCTGTGAAATTAATTCACAGGGACATTACACGGGTGGGACTAAAAGACACAACAATCTCATAATCTGATTATTTGTAATGATGTGGAATGTAGCTTTTGCAAACTGCTTACCAACCAAAGGGCTTATTGTACAAATGCAAAAATAAATAGTTTTGGGCAAGATAAGAATTTGGCCTCAGCAGAGTCTTTCTCGAAGGCTCAATGTACAGTAGTGTGTTTACAACAAAACATTGTAAACTAATTATAAACTTATCCTTATCCAATTGGGTAATAATTTGAAGATTTTTTTATATTATTTTTAATCAAAACCTGTGGATGCTGTTGATCTTTGTGATTGTTGTTGTTTTGATGAATGTTTTCCCTGATTTTAGATTTCATGTATGTTTTTGTGCTTTGGAATAATTGTGGAATAATTTTGATTTCTTCTTCTTCTCTTCAGCATTGTTGACTGGAGTCACCGACTTGGACTCAAGTTAGACTCGATTTACCAATTTCATTTACTTGACTTGAGGAAAAATTACTTAAGATTTAACATGACTGGTGCCAAAATTAATTGAAACTTCAATATTTTTTGGCTTTTACAACAATGTAATTATCGGGTGTTTTTTAAAATAACTGTGGCAAAATCTTGCGAAAATTTTACTTCTGACTCTACTTGTTTTGAGCAAAAAGACTTGTGACTTAACTCACAAAAATGATTCATGATTTGACTTGACTTGAGCAAAGATGATTTGCGACTCTGACTCGACTTGAGAAAAAATATTACCTGGTTACAAAAACAGTACTTTTTATGTAGAGTGCTAAGAGTCCTTGCGGCATTAGAGAGGCCTTGTGGCATTAGAGATGCATTATGAAGTGGTTTCTCAAAATTATTCTTGTGGTCAATATTATCCTCTTGCCTCATATAATCGAGCGACGTTTGTGGAGACACTGTGTGCATATAACTACCGTTGTCATTTTCAGATTGCATTTGTTTTTTCTTTTGTCAATCGATCTGGTATTTTAAGTGCTTAGATGGAATGAAGGCTTTTTTAAAATTTATATAATGAAGCAGATCGTGAAATGTCAAGGTGAGACCTGCACTGGAAGCCTCTACAGAATCTTAAAGGAACACGTTGCCTTGGATAGGTCGAGTTGGTCTTTGAAAAGCGTTAGTAACCGTTTGTTATAAAATGCATATGGTTGGAAAGATATTTTAAAAGTAGAATATAATGACCCACACAAGTATCACTCGAAATTGCGTGGTTTTCCTTTTACCTCGTCGACCAACACGGTCGGCCATTTATGGTAGTCAAATTTTTGACTCCCATAAACGCAATTTCGAGGCAAATTTGTGTGGATCATTGTATTCTACTTTTAAATTATCTTTCTAACCATGTGCATTTTATAACAAACGGTTACAAACGCTTTTCAAAGACCAACTCGACTGATCCAAGGCAACGTGTTCCTTTAAAGGTGTTTTCTATACAGATTATATGAAATGTTTTTGCTTGATTGTCTTGATGTGCATTATCGTCAAAGGCAGTCCAATTAAATATCAAAATTCCTGTGTTATAATAATAATAATATAATATTGCTATGTATAAAGGACTTACCTTTAACACTAGCCCGTAGTACATTGTCTAGTGAATACTGCTACATGCTAGGACAATAAAACACCACTTCTCAACTAAAAAAAAACCACTGCAACCTACTTTTTTTATAATGCTCATAATATTTCTTCCTTACCAGTTGTGAGTCTATCTTTTTAGAATATGTTCACACATTTTTGAGTGTCTGGAATGAAACTTTATTTGACCATTCCTCTTCACCACTTCTTTCAAACTTGCCCTGTGGGCTTCCACAAACTGTGCAACCTACTTGGTTAAAATTCTCATATTTCTGTGAATTTTACCTTTTTAAAATGTACTCATAATTTTTTTGAGTGTCTAGTAAAATCTGCTACGGGCTAGTAAACATCTCAACTTGTTTATTTGTTTTTGAGTGTTTGAAATGTAACTTCTTTTGGACGTTCCTTTATCAGATGTGAACAATGACTTTTAAAAATAGTTTTCAAATATTTTTGAGTGTGGGAATATAACCCTTAACATCTAGCCCATTGTCTAGTAAAAACTTCTACGGGCTAGTAAACACCACCTCTCCAATTGCCGTGTGGGCTACTGAAAAACTGTGCAACCTACTTTAATTTATGTAATGTGCATATGTGACCCGCTCTGTGAAAATGAGTCAGATGTAGGTAATTTCAGGAATTGAGTTATATGCATGGCAAGAAAGAACACATCAGCAGCAGTAATTTGGTATGTGTCTAAGCTTTAGGGTGTGTCGCGTTGCTGAGTTACTCCCGTTTGTAATTAGCCACTACACCATTTTTTTTGTGAAAAACGAATTACAAGTAAAATGATATTTTAAACTACCATTGTGTGCAAAAGACATGAAATAGTTGTATTCAAAGCTTTATGGTTAACCATGCAACTAAATATCTGTTTTTATTTATTTTACATTTTCCACATTAAACTGCCCATAACTTAATATTGCATTGGGCGACATGTGACTCATTTTCACAGAGTGGGTCACATAATGTAATGTTTCCTTTTCAGATGTGCATATTATTAACTTTTTACAATGTGTTACATTATTTTTGAATTCATGAGTGTGACTTCTTTTGAACATTTCATTTCAGATGCGAATAATGATTTTTGAAAAAATTTGTTCATACATTTTTGATTGTGTGATAGTAACCCTTTACACTAGCCCGGTGTGTACATTGTCTAGTAAAAACTGCTCTGGGCTAGTTAACACCACCTCTCAACTTGCCATGTGGGCTACTAAAATCTGCTTGTTTAACTTCATCATATTTCATTTTCAAATGTGTTATTGCCTTTCATAAATGTGTTGATTTATTTTTGCATCTGTGAATGAAACTTCACTTCACCATTCTTTCATCAGATGTGAATAATGATTTTGTTTAATTTGTTTTTAATTTTCTTTATTTATATATAAATGTGTTCATATATTTTTTCCTTTCCAGATATTTCTTAAAATTTGTTTTCTTTAAGATTGTCAATGTTTAGCTCTACTTGCTGTATGTACACTTTCATCTATTGCAATCCTATTTTAATATCAAATATTCTTCTGTCAGGTGTTCTTGTGGGTTTTACTACTTGTGGCCGTTTTGGGGGAGGGGTGCCCACATGATCAATTTATCACTGAAATAAATGCTGTACAAAAAAGGTTATCATAAAGAAACTGTCATACTTAGAAAGGCCTACCCTAAATATTGAATGATTCTGTTGAAGTTAGTGTAGATGATTGGATTGGAAGTTTGAACTTTACACAGCTTTAAAACTCATCAAGGAAATTGTTGGGGTTTTTCCATTTCCTGGTTAATCAGAATTTTCTTGTAAAGTTTGAGTAGATGATTACAGATGATTTTCTGATTTTAGCCAATAGGCCTACCCATTTAAATTAAATTGACTGCTTGATAATATTATTTCTTCTTAAATGTAGGGTCTAATTAAACGGAAAATATTACTTGACCCAAAGTGTTTGCCTATTATTACAAATTGTGTGCAAATCATAACAGTATGATTTTGTTCCTTAATGGTAATAGCCTAAGAGAAGTTTGTTTGTGGTAACACCATAATAATATATCTTAGCATTCTCCTGAGGACGATCAGAGCACACTGTAGAAACACTGCAGAGCACGCTGCAATTAACTGTTGAATCGTCAACCACCGGCTCTTTTCAGAACCAACACTACTCAAAAAGAGATATTCACATGGTGTCACCGCAAACCTCTCTTGTTATTTAGGGCATAGGCCTAACTGTATGCAGTACTTATTGATGCGTGTATACAATCACCAAATCACCAACTGTGTGTTTGTTTTTTTTTCCAAACAGGACAGACTCTATCCTAACCGGAGAGTATGCCACTGACGTCGCTCTTCCGCAACGAGCTGAAACTCACTGAGCGGAATGAGACGAGTGTGGTACGCGAGTGTCTCTTGACGGAACTCGAATTCCAGATCAAAGAGTGCGAGAATGCCAACCGGCAACGGGAGGACGAGCAGAAGAAGAAGCAGGGCGTGGCCGACTACAGCTGGCTGGCAAGCGCCCCGCCCAAATATTACTCCGTACCCCAGCTCCAGATGCTGCAACTCGAGGAACTATGCAGCGCGATTAAGTCGACGGAAACTGGTCGGATAATCAACAGATATCGAGAGTTGTTAGTGAGAGAACCCAGGGTCGAGGAGTTGCCGTTACTCATGAAAGCGGTTATGGATCAGGTGATACAAGAGCGCCCTCAGGAGGAAACACTTAGCGAGTGGGTTGTCAAAAGAACTACTAGTCTGACACGGATGCGTAATCACGTCCGCGTGTCTCCGTTGAATCTGGATGATGACGATGTTAATAATAAAGCCACTAAACGATCACTGAGCATGCCGGAGTTCAGCGCCCGGCGGACGGTGCAGCCGCGGAGCCTTGCGGAGTTTTGTACACACATAGACGACCTTCCAGTTTAACAATCACCTTGTCCGGCATGAATGGCCAATAGTGCCAGTTTTTCTATTTTTAATCTCTCCAGAAAAATAAATCAACTCGCTTGAAGGCACAGGGTGGTTCACATGCCTCTTTTGGATGTTTCACCATTTCTTGTACTTTTTAAAGACGGTCAGATATATTTCTGGTCTACGGTCAGGAATGTGACTCTGACCGAGGCTGATTTTGGTGTTGAACACACAAAAATTGGCTCATAGTGGGACTCGAACTATTGACCTCCAGATTAACGTGCCGGCGCTCGGCCAACTGAGCGATCTAGCCCTATTTTGGCGATCTCCCTATTTTGACTCGCCCCTTCTGGATGCTTTACAATTTCTTGTACTTTTTTAAGTTTGAGGTTAGTGAACATGTTTTCCGGGCGTGGTCTTCGTTTCTTCGAGAGGAACAGATAACGATCGTCTTGGTGAAGGGCTCACAAGACAACTTCAACAAAGACGGGAGTAAGCTATTCTTGCCTCAATGAAGTCAAAATCGAGCGTATCACATGCAATTTCTTGTTAGCTGTATGAGTTTCCCATACCCCCAGTAGTTTGCTTTGGTGCCCCCTAGGTAGAAAGAGTGAAGGTTTGGTCATAGATTGATAAATTCTCCACAACTTTATTGCCATAAAAACTTGGTGAGAAGCACTGCAGCTTCAACTCTTTTAAGAAAGGGCCCCAAAACATTTGGAGCTCAGAAATAATTTTTCAGATTTTTAAGGGTTGGTGTCTGTTTGCGAATGCTGCAGCCAGAGGTGTTGTTGGCAACTGCAGTTGCGTCAAACCTGGGGTGGTTTCGTAGCTCATGTGAAAATACCATGACTGTTTGTTGCTGTTTTCTCAGTAAGCAGACTCTGTATTCAACTGGTCTTTGACAATTACCAAAGGTGTCCAGTGCCTTTAAAGACACTGGACACTATTGGTAATTGTCAAAGACTGCATAATATAACAAACCTGTTAAAATTTGAGCTCAATCGGTCGTCAAAGTTGCGAGATATGGAAGAAAGTGTGCTTTCAGATGCTTGATTTCGAGACCTCAAATTCTAAATCTGAGGTCTCAAAATCAAATTCGTGGAAAATGACTTCTTTCTCGAAAACTACATCACTTCAGAGAAGGCTGTTTCTTACAATGTTTTTTACTATCAACTTCTCCCCATTACTCGTAATCAAGTAAGGTTTTATGATGATAATTATTTTGAATAATTACCAATAGTGTCCACTGCCTTTAATGCAGGTATCCCAAGAATCTTCATTGATGGAAGTAGTGTCTTATAAATGAGATGCGAAGGTTAAATGCATTCCTTTTAATAAGACGAGGCATTCTGTACCAAGAAACGTTATCCAATTATAAAATTAAGGCTTCGGTTGTTGAGTGATCAGGCCACCTTGGTTTAATTGTGTTGAGTCATTGTGGGTGAGAATTCCCTCGACAGGAAAAATACAGATTTGCTTTAAAGGCACTGGACACCTTTGGTAATTGTCAAAGAGCAGTATTTTCACTTGGTGTATCCCAACATATGCATAAAATAATAAACCTGTGAAAATTTGGTCTTGATTGGTTAATCGAAGTTGCAAGAGAATAATGAATGAAAAAAAAAAACACCCTTGTTGCACAAGTTTGTGCTTTAGGCCTGAAGTCTTTTATTATACTCAAGTATTTCAGTGAGAAATTACCTCTTTCTCAAAAACTATTCCTGGGTTGAGAGAAGCAATTATGATAAAGTGCCTTGCTCAAGGACAACAAGTGTGGCGTCTGACTGGGCCAGGATTCGAACCCACACTCTGTATTATGGTACTTGAATCCGCCACCCGAGACCGCTCAGCCTCAAAGCCCCAGTTATCTGTGACCTTTAGATTTTGTTTTAGATGTGAAGATTCTTTGTTAACATGGGAACCATTGGAAAATGTCAATTCAATGTTTTTTTTTTTGATGGCCTGTTGCTCTTCTTTGAGCATAAATCTTGAGGCTGCTTTAGTTGGTCAAACCTTACGTCCCCTTTGGGCATTTTGGTACAAGTCGCCGGCTGCCGCCATTGTTCCTTAAGGGTGAGAATAAATAGAAAGTGTCAATCACCCACAAATATATTCATGTTTACAATACTCTCTCTTGACAAAGTGGCGACTGATTTAAACGAAAAAAGCTTGAGCTGTCAGAGATATCTGAAAAAAAGAAACTCAAATACTTAAAATATGTCACGTTTGGATGGATAAATATTCATTGGTGAACTCGATGTAGGTTTCTGGATGACCGGTCGATTTGAGTGAAAGTACCCAAAAGTCAATTCCCAGCGAAAAGTATTGATGTACCGTCATAAATGTACAACTGGCCCGGAAGTGTTATGTCGGGCAACTTTATATATTAGTTTGCTGTAATGGCTTTTCTGCATGTTTGTAAAGTGAGGCAGAGCTCATGACATTTCCTCGGGTTACTGAGCGTCCATATCCACCTCTGGCTAGAAGCCACTCACAAGCCACTCACAAGCCACTCTGTCGTTAAACATGAATGTAGATACATTCATGTATTCCATCGTAAAGATGTCGGTACATTCATGTATTCCAACAAAAGAGCTGACTTAAAAAATTCTTGACCCCGAAGAAATGCTCTTTCCTCCTTCAGCCCCCAAAACCCTCGGTTGAAGACTTGAGAGTTTGTTCCTTGATTCTGTTTTTCTACCGAGCCTGTATACACCAAGTGAGAATTCTGGTCTATTAAAATTACCAAACGTGTCTTGTGTTTTTAAACATGAATGTAGATACATTCATGTATTCCAACAAAAATGCTGGCTGGATCAGTTCTCACCCCTGAAGAAATGCTCTTTCCTACTTCAGCCCCAAAAACCCTCGGTTGAAGACTCAGGAGTTTGTTCCTTGACTCTTTTTTTTCTACCGGGCCTGTACAATTTTACAGATTTTGTTATCTTATGCATATGTTTGGATACACCAAGTGAGAATTTTGGTCTATGACAATTACCAAACGTGTCTTGTGTTTTTAAACATGAATGTAGATACATTCGTGTATTCTAACAAAAACGCTGGCTGAGCAGTTCTCGACCCTAAAGAAATGCTGTTTCCTACTTCAGCCCCAAAACCCTTGGTTGAAGAGTCAAGAGTTTGTTCCTTAATTCTTTTCCCGGCGCGGGCCTGTAAATATTGACGGTGTCGGATGGCAAATATCCGATGAACGTTGTGTTTGATGAAGTTACTCCTGGGGGTCTAGTCAATGTTGATCTGGCAGTTGGAAGGTACAAATGAAATGCATCTACACGTTTACATAGTTACGTGGATGGGGACAATGTCTTGTCTTATCAGGGATGAGATTTCTCTGTTTTCAACCAAAAATCTGTTTTTTCACCCCAAAAATATAGTATATTTGTTTTTTATAATGAGTGGGGTAGATGGCCTTAGTTTTCGATCCAAACCAGACCTTCTTCAGAGACAAGACTAAATTAGTTGCAGTACCCGCTGTTAAAATATAGGATTTGAATTGCCTCTAGCTACATGTACAAGGCAATCTTCGTGGTCTAGTTTGTATGACACTGCTCTAGAATTGCAAAGGTCGTGGGTTCGAATCCCACCTAAGTAATATGCCTGTGATTTTTTTCACAGAACTCTGGGGAAAGTACTGAGTATACAGTGCTTACACACATAGGTGTAATATTAATATTTTATCTCGGTGCAAATTAAACATCTTATTAAATAAGACCAAATTCATAAGAAAATGAAGATAAAACCATATGGATCACCCCAGATTTTAGAGTAGGTTTGTCGAAACCAAAGATAAATGTATGTAAGCAGGCGTCGCACCCAGAAGCATTCACGCTCATAGTTTAGTTGTTTTCCTTTTCAACAGCCCATGACATCCCTGCCTTTATATTCAGTCATGCATGACTTCTTAGACAGGGCGTCTTGCAGGGGACATGCCCCTGTTATATTTGGGTTGTCTGAATTATAGTTGGACAGGCCTAACGTATGGCGGCACAGGCTGTATACTCCCCAGGGAGCTGAGATGATTGAAGGTATGAAATGGCCCAGTGATCAGGGTAATAATATTGGAAGCGCTTTGAGATGTGGTGTATAAAGCGCTATATAAAAAACGGATATTATTATTATTATTATAACATGGCACCTTGTGGCAGGTCTAGTGCACGTCAAGTTCTGGTTAATAAGTCATCACTGTATGGGTTCGATCATGGTCGTGACACTTGTGTCCTTGAGCAAGACACTTAACTATAATTGCTTCTCTTTACCAAGGGGTAAAATGGGTGCCCCGTGAGGGCAGAGATGGTTTTTGTGATTGATTTAGCTTGATGCACTACATGCTTGGCAGCTTGGGCTGTATACTCCCCCAGGGAGCTGAGATGCTCTAAAGAATGAAGTAGATGTCCCTATGACATGGGTGATAATGTTCATGCCTCATGAGCATGAAATTGGCCGACACTGGCGCTACAGAAATCTCCATTACTGCTGTTTAAAGGCAGTGGACACTATTGGTAGTTACTCAAAATAATTATTAGCATAAAACCTTACTTGGTAACAAGTAATGGGGAGAGGTTGACGGTATAAAAACATTGTGAGAAACAGCTTCCTCTGAAGTGAAGTAATTTTTGATGAATTTGATTTTGTGACCTCGGATTTAGAATTTGAGATTGGTCTTTGACAATTACCAATAGTGTCAATTGTATTTAAAGATGAAGGGAACTGTCAAATTTAATTTTGTGATGTACTCATTTTCAAATTGGTAGAGTATGATGTTTAATCAAAACGGCCTTGAATTTGACATTTTGTCTGACGAAGTATTTCCTCCTTTGAACCCATAAGTTGTTTAAAGGCAATGGACACTATTAATAATTACTCAACATAATTGTTAGCATAAAAACTTTTATGGGAACAAGCAATGGAGAGCTTTTGATAGTATAAATCATTGTGAGAAACGGCTCCCTCTGAAGTAACAGAGTTTTTGAGAAAGAAGTAATTTTCCACTATATTAAGGTGATTTCCTTTTAGTGAGTACATCACTGCACATGTGCGTTGCTGGTCAGTAGTCAATCGCAGGTGGACTAAATGTGCCCACTCGAACTTGCTACAAAGCTGCTCCATTCAGCCGTAGCCCCACCACTGTAGTTTAACGTGAGTTGGGTTAAGACCACTATCAGTACTTCCAACTCAGATTTTAGTTGTGAACATATTTATGATATATTATTGGCTGGAAACTGGGGGGGGGGGGGGCAATTTTCTGGCTCTGCTTACAACTGGATTCTGTGAATTCCTCTTTAACAGGGTAAAAATTCTGTGCTATTAGTAAGCAAAGAGTGCTTAGTAATGTAGAGTAAGCACAAGCAATAGTTCCCTGCTAATACGTGAAATACACTTGACATGAGCGCGAAAAAAGCCTGCTTCCGTAAGCGCCAATCCTTTGCTCGTTGTAAACACTTATTTCCTCCATTCAATAGTTACTTATACCTTGCGACCCACTTACATTGTATGTCTGCAATGCTGCAGATATTTTGCGAAAGCTAGAAGAGAAATCATTTCCCTGGGATGTACTTAATTACCAAGCTTGCTTAAGTGGTTAGACTGCAGGACTTGCAATCACAAGATTGTGGGTTCGAATCACCCAGCTAACTGCTGATTTTCACAATGACTAGAATAATTATTGTCGTCTAGTTACTGAATCACAATTTCTTGATTTGCAAACTTCATAATCATAGACGTTAACCCAATGTTTGTATGAGAGAGATTGGTTGTTGCCAGCTTGGTGTTTATATCCCTCTGTGGGAGTTTGCTGAGTTCCCCTGATGGAAAGATCATTCAAAAAAACAAACAAACAAACAAACATACATGTACTATAGCGTTGATGTGGTCTCAATGTACACAAAATGTCCGTCAAACTGAAGCAATCATAAAAAGAAGAGCCATGAATTGCCTATGCTCGCCTAGTTTCTTAACATTCAGACATTTTTTGGACATGTAAAAAAAATTCTTTGAGGCTTTGCATAGCGGAATTATATATTTTATTAAAATTCTTTGGGTGGTTTAAACTCGACAGAGGCTTGAGAAAACTGAAACTCAAAGCGCTCCCTAAAGCAGCTTTTGTCAGATGCACCCCTCTTCCATAAAGATTATTTCGTTGCATGCGGTTTCCTGTGGTATGTAGGAGTTGCGTGCAACTTACTTTAGTGTTGCAATATTTTCATCAAGAAAACTGTTTATTTTGTTTGTCGTGTTAAATTTGTACGCTCAAAGGGCAAATAACATTTTGGGATGCACTCATTTTCCAATAGATAGAGTCCTCATGAAGTTGGAGAAAAACTTGGAAGTTTTAAGATTTTTATTTTATTCATGCCTTTGAGAAAGACTCTACTAGAGTCAAGTCACCTGGGCCCAATTTCATAGCGCTGCTTAGCTGCCCATTTTGTGCTTACTGTGTAATTTTAGCACTGCTAACCGACACGTACACGAAAAGGCACGCTAACCTTCCAGTGCTTCTCGCACGAAAATAAATGACGTCACAATGCAAATCCACGGTAAACACGCAATATGGCCGACCAATTTTTCTGCTAACCTGTGAAATACGCTAAGGCTTAAGCAAATTTTTCTTCTACAGTAAGCACGCAAATTTGCTTACCGTTAAGCAATGCTATGAAACTGGGCCCAGGTCATGAACTATTTTGTGACTTTTAACCACAGGTCCTTTTGTTTGGCAACAGCTAGATCTATTTTCAAAAACAAAAAGGGTCTGTCCATTCCAGGGAGGAATATTCATGTATGCACCAATTTTAAGCTCAAATTCAATGTCGTTTTTGATTCAATATCAGAAGATTCAGGAATGAATGGAAAATTCTCTTTAAAAAAATGTGCAAACATTATTGGGATTATGACATTTTTTATTTTTTAAGGCATTGAAGAATATCAAAAATAGAGCTTTTACACCGTTTTAATGTGAGGTTAGAGATTTTTGAAGTACATGTAATAGTCGCGACCAATTTTCTGCCTTTTGCCCAGGTAGTAGTTACTAAGCAGGACAGTGCTTTTGAGAACAGAGATGTCTCACTCATTCCGAAAATCTACTTCGTGGTAGTAGAATATAAAGCAAGACAAGTTCTCAAAAGAACATAATCTACCAAGCACGTGGATACACATAAATGGTGTAACCGCAAACCAAATATGTAATATTGTAACTTCAACCTACCCATTTTCATAAGGAGTCTATCTATTGGAAAATGAGTGGAACTTAAAATCTGAATTGATCTTGGATCCCCTCTTCAATGAGTAAATTGTGCGTTAGATTTTAATATTAGAGAGGTTTCGCAAGTGTATGGATACAGATACCGATACGTACACTTAGTGTGTTCACGTGACGTCTACCCGCGACTATCATTTTTTACACACACGTTAGCAATAGGTATGGGAGCTCATACACGTCGTAAAAAAACGGATACTGTTATACACACTTTTAGTTGTATTTTTGTCCCAGATCAAAAACATTTCCCACGGAATTGCTTTTACTAGTATCGTGCTTGATATAGATGGAAAATTGTTAGTCATTTGCAAGCAAAACGATGAGAAAATGTAGTGCATCAAACACGGGGTCTCTATGGGTCATGTTTGTCAGGAAAACACTCATGATGAATGGGAGCGCACTCAAGTGAAACATACCTATAGTTTGCGAAACAAAATCCAACACGCGACTGACGTGAACGGATACGGTTATACTATCCGTATCTGTATCTGCATGCTTGCGAAACCTCTCTTATGTCTTGTACAATGACGTGCTTGATCATAAGTTACCACATACACAATTCTGAATGAATTTGTTTGGCACAATGGTAGCAGGGTTTGCTCACCTGGAAGTTGCTATACAAAAGCTTGCCCCGAACCATTTGACATACCAACTGTCTCTACAGTCGAGAGGAATTCAAATGTAAGCGGTACATTGTGACTAAGCAAGTCATTGTACCGGACATTATTCAAATCTAACTCGCAAATGGCTTAATCAAATCAATCATTCGCTGAAAGAAGATTTTATTTTTCATTTTGTTAAGGAATTCTGTTTTGAATGTCTGATGTTATCAACGAGCGTTTACCTGAAACAAAATCTTGTCAGAGACGAGTCTTTAATTTCCTCATAAAATAGAAAAATTTGCCCAATGGAAATTATTCTATTGGAATTATTCAATTGAAAATTTCATTGAATAATCTCTACCATTGTGTTATTAAATATTTAAAGAAAGTAGTGCCCTTGAAAGAGATTGTTATTAAATTATTATAACAGTTAATATAATTTGGAATTCCCTCACGAACCCAGCAATAGTGAAACAGTCCTTTGCCTTTATCCCACAATTACGAGCTCTGTTGGGAAAAGCAATATCATGAAATTGATTTAAAGCACTGGACACTATTAGTAATTGTCAAAGACCAGTCTGCTCACTTGGTGTATCTCAAAATATGCATAAAATTTTGAGCTCATGCGATCGTCGAAGTTGCGAGATATTACTGAAGAAAAAACACCATTGTTTCTCACAATGTTTTATATTATCAACCTCTCCCCATTACTCAGTAGCAAGAAAGGTTTTATGCTAATAATTATTTTGAGTAATTACCATAGTGTCCACTGCCTTTAAGCTTAATTTTTCATTGGAGTTACAAGAAAAAAAGTGGAGAAAATACCTTAAATGTTTTCACTGTTCTTCAAATATTGAGTTTTGGAATCGCAAGACAAAAACTAGTTGCTTTACTAATTTTTGACAAACCGTATCATTTGTGAGGGTTACGGGTTCGAACCTCACTTGAATGATATGCCTGTGGATTTGTTTCCAAACTGAGAATATACCGAGCGTATAATGCTTACCGCATATCGGTGTAAGGTAAAAACTTAAATTATACTTTTTATTATTAAGTTATGACAAATGTTTTATTTGGCTGAACAAAATACAACTCAATAGAGTATATTAAACATTTTGCCTGATAAATTCTAATATGATTTTGCGTTGAGAGAGATTAATATAAATGTTGTTGTCATAAAATGTATTTATTATACGATATTATTTATTTGAGGAGAAATTGTCATGCATGTTGCAGAGGTTTCAATAAATTGAAAACTTGAAAAGGATAGATTGAAGGAGATTCTGTGTTTATTTTTTAAATGAGTTGTTGCTCGGTTATATTTTTAGTGGATTGAACTTGTATGATTGTAGAAGCTACATGGGTCCGTGGTTTATGTCCTTGCTTTACGAATGTACTCAAACTCCCAGTGGAGGAGAGGACATTTCTCTTTTTGTTGTGGTAATGTTCAATTGTCAAAATGTTTTTACAATGTTGTTGGAATGATTTATAGTTTTTATTTTATATTTTTAATATCATGTTTTGGCGAAAAATAATGATTGTAAAAGATTGGGGATGGGTTTTTAATCTGGAGATCAGGTCGGCTCTGTGGTTTCTCTCCCTGCCTTCTACATGTACCTCTGTGGACCCCAGGTCGAATCCCACCTCAGACGGGAGCCTTCAGGTTGGCTCTGTGGTTTCTTTCCCTGCCTTTCACCTCTGTGGACCTCGGTTCGAATCCCACCTTAGACGGGAGCCTTCAGGTTGGCTCTGTGGTTTCTTTCCCTACCTTTCACCTCTGTGGACCCCAGGTCGAATCCCACCTCAGACGGGAGCCTTCAGGTTGGCTCTGTGGTTTCTTTCCCTACCTTTCACCTCTGTGGACCCCGGTTCGCATCCCACCTCAGACCGGAGCCTTCAGGTTGGCTCTGTGGTTTCTTTCCCTACCTTTCACCTCTGTGAACCCGGGTCGAATCCCACCTCAGACGGGAGCCTTCAGGTTGGCTCAAAAAAATTAAAATGAAATAATCCAAAGAGTTTGGGTAACTGACATCTATTCCTCTGTCAAAAAAATCAAGATAAAGCATGATTTCGGTTTTATATACTTTTATTTAAAGCCATTATACACTTTCGATACACAGTATTGTCCAAGTCCCACACTTGGTGTATCATGACTTATATAAAAAATAACAAACCTGTGAACATTTATGCTCAATCGGTCATCGGAGTCAGGAGAAAATAACGGGAAAACCCACTCTTGTTTCCGCACGTTTCGCTGTGTCATGACATGTGTTTAAAATAAATCCGTAAATCTTGCTATCGAGAATTTATATTGTTTTAATATTTTCTCAAAAAGTAAAGCATTTCATGGAATAATATTTCAAGAGAAGTCTTTCACCATTACCGTCTGTAAACCCTGTAAATTATTTGTAAATGTGTGATTTGTTTTTGGTTATATACCGAAAGTGTATAATGGCTTTAATTAACATGTCTCTGCATTGACAATACAATTTGTTAAGTATCACATAGTAATCATAGTTACATAATATAAGTTATCACAGAAGCCCCGAGTGGATAACAACATTGTTAAGTGGTAATGTTGGTAACGAATCTTCCTTTGACGTCTTCAAAATTACTTCTTTTTTAGCGTCGTTACTTCTTTTTTAGCGTCGTTACTTGTGCAAAATCAGAAGAAATGCAATAATCCACTGACTTAAAAAACCCAAGAATGTCTCTTTGACCTCATTTCCCAGTCTAGTTCATCTCACTCGCCCCAGGTTGCTACAGCTATTCAATCATACTCAACCAGACAGTTATAAAGATAGTGTCGTCAAGGGGATTTGGCTTCCGTATTAAAGGGACACATTGCCTTGGGCGAGTTGGTCAATGAAAAGCGTTTTAAACTGTTTATTATAAAATGCATATATGGTTAAAAAGATGTGTTGATAGTAGATTATAACGATGCATACAAGTATGACTCAAAATTGTGTGGTTTTCCTTTTACTTTGCAAACCTACACAAAGTCAAATCTACAAATTGGCATGCAGTGTTAGTTCACGACGTATAAAAGGAAAACTGCAGTTTTGAGACACATTTGTGTGGATAATTGATATCTAGTTTTAAATGGAAGGTACACATTTGGTATTTACTCAAAACAATTATTAACTTAAAAACCGACTTGGTATCGAGCATTGGAGAGCTGTTGATAGTATAAAACATTGTGGGAAACGACTCCCTCTGCAGTATGTAGTTTTTGAGAAAGAGGTAATTTCTCACTAAAATAATAAAAGACTTCTAGCTAGAAGTCTTTTATTCTTATCTGAAAGCACACAAATTCGTCCAACAAGGGTGTTTTTCCTTTCATAATTTTCTCGCAACTTCAATGACCGATTGAGCCCAAATTTTCACAGGCTTGTTATTTTATGGTTATGATGGCATGAACCAAGTGAGGAGACTTGTCTTTGACAACTACCAATAGTGTACCATCCCTTTAAAACATCTTTCTAATCATGCATTCCACAACAAACGGTTTTCATAGACCAACTCACCCCATCCAAGGCAACGTATCCCTTTAAAAGATCGTGTTTTCAAGGGGTTTGGGCTTTCATATTAAATCTAGACATTATTCCCGGGGGCCATGCGGCCGAACCACTAAACATGAATAGAAAGCACACCGCTCTTGCAATTAAATTCTTCTTTATTAGATAAACAGCATCATAAACTCTAGTGGACTGTAGGGATCCTTCTCAGTTATTAGAAAAACAACAACACTGTTCGGCTTGGGATGGTATGGGTAATCTGCTAGTGGAAATTTTGTTTCAAAAAATGGCTGCGCATGAAAGTGGGGATTGCTTCGTTTTTATGTGGAGTTAATCTTGGATTTTACTCAAATTTGTGTTAAATTTGTTTTTGAGAGTGTACAATCAGCTACCTTCTTTAACATTGTACTTGTAGAAATCAAAGTAAACAAAATGTCAACATTGTTTTTCGGAAATGATTTCAATTCCATGATTTTGAGACCTCGAGTTTTCAGTGGTTTCTTCACTGAATAAATTTTTTGGGAATAAATAAATAATACAATTTTTTTTTTTTAATGGCATATCTTTTAAAGAATTATGTTTGAAGCACTAACAGTAGCTAAGCACATCATTATGCTTACCAGAGTATGGTTATCAGCTGAAATACCATATCACATGTGTCATCTGTGACTGGTATCCTGCTCATTTATCTTACCAGTAAAATGTTAAGCAATATTTTCTGCTTACGAAGCTCCATGAAAACGGGCCCAAACGGCAGCCATTTTGATCAACTCAAAATGAGAACATTTGGAACTGTAAGGATGTGGAACAAAATTACTGCAACATGGTAAACATCTCATACCTTATCCATAAAACTTTTAAAGATAATGAACACTATTGGTAATTGTCAAAGACTAGTCTACTCACTTGCTGTATCTCAACATAATGCATACAATAACAAACCTGTGAAAATTTGAGCTCAATCGGTCATCGAAGTTGCAAGATAATAATGAAAGTAAAAACACCCTTGTCACACGAAATTGTGTGCTTTCAGATGCCTCAAATTCTAAATCTGAGGTCTCAAAATCAAATTCGTGGAAAATTGCTTCTTTCTCGGAAACTACGTTACTTCGGAGGGAGCTGTTTTATACTATCGACCTCTCCCCATTACTCGTTACCAAGGAAGGTTTTATGCTAACAATTATTTTGAGTAATTACCAATAGTGTCCACTGCCTTTAAACAACCAAAAAATACTCTTTGCAAGACCTCACAACTGATTAAAAATCACATTATAAAATTGTTTTAGTGCTATCATAGTATATTTTTCACAACATGAACATTTTATAAACATTCACCAACATTTCTTTAACTTTAAGACAACTTTTGTAGTTTTTTTGTTGAACAGAGACAAATTAACAAGAGCAGGACATGAACCTGTGACCTCTGCGTTAACATGCTGGTGCTCTACCAACTGAGCTATCGGGCTCAAACTTTTGTAGCTAACAATATATTTAAAGTGAAGTCAATGCGTTATCGCAAACAGTAACAAGTTTATGATTCTTCCATTCATAATTACATGTACAAATTATTGCTTACAATGATTTTTTTGGGGGGTAAAGATCCCCGACTCTGAATGTTAAAGAATTAACTGTGATTTTTAAAATTATATATAAACAAGGGCTAAGTTTGCACACAGACCAATGGTTGACTAGTGGCTGTCTCTTGACGTATCAAGGGCAGACGCACAGAAGTTGTACATGTAGTATGTAGTAAGAACGACTCTAGTCTTGTGATCGGCGACTTAACTTACATTATCATTTTCTTATAACTTGTCCACTTTGCATTGTGCTATTAGAAGCAAGTTGGAGTGAGCACCATGATTAACTAAAGAATGACTTTTTAACTCAAACCCAGACTGGTCGACAATTGTTTGACTACTGTGGTCGACCATTTGGAACCAGCCTCATCAGGACCATGCACGGTTCCTTCCATGGTCCCGATAGCCTGTTCCATGCTAACAAAGCGCAGAGGGGAACCAGTGACACTATAGCGAAAAGGCGGAAGGCAATGGAGTGTTGAATACAGTGGTAGGTTTCCAAACAAGTTGTTCCAGTGAGTGTATCACTGCGCATGTTTGTTGCTCGTCAGTAGTTGAGTAAATGTGCGCACTCGAACTTGCTCTTAGACAGCTATCCATAGACGGCTATTGATAAACAGCGATGTGACCATGCTCGGTAAGCTGGTTCCAAAAAGTTGACTAGCGTAGTCCAACCATCGTAGAACTTGGCCTTTAATGACTTGAAGTTTCTACACACTATCACATGACCACATCACATGACCCACTTTCGTTCTTCACCTCTCAGTAGAAGTTTCTCGCTGTCAAGTAGAGGTCCTTTTCTCTCCTGAAAAGCAGAAACAAAAAAGCTAAATTTATTCAAAAACCAAGGAGGCACACAGCACACTTGTTTTAAACATTAACACTCTATTATATCTTGGCCCTAGTTCTATAAACTGAGAACCCTTTCACACGAGCACTTTTAACAAGGGTCCTCGGCGCTGGTTGTCTGTCACTTCCTTTGGTTGCATTTATTTAACAACCTTTCACAAGACTTCTTAAAAGACAAATTTACTAACATTCCTTGTTTTTTCTGGGGGGGGGGGATAAAGGTTGTGATTATTTTTTCACTTTACACTTTCTTCTAGTGAAATGGAAATGTTCTGGGCATGAAAATAATGTTACCATAGCAAGGGTGCTTGGTTATATGGCACATCATATGTTCAAACTGAATACGTGGTGATTTAAACATGTTTTTTTGCATGTTAATATTTTTTGGAGGTCTGGATCTCTGTTAAAAATAAAAAGGGTCCTTAGTTATTTTTTTTTAAATGATAGCTTTCACAAGGCTTGATTTTTCTTTTTTTTAGCATTGTTGTGATTTTAGTCAAATCTCATTCCTGTCAATCAGTCTGGCTTGTTAGTGCTTTGATTGTTACCCACTGATATTTCATATGACTTCAATTTACAAGTCAATGACATTGTTGAGAGGTTTAATCTTAAATCCTAAAGCTGACTGAGCAGTTAATGGACAAGCTAATTGTCACAGTGGCTAGTCACTGCGGAAGTGAAGGATAAACCCTGTGGGAATCGAAGCCAGAGCTGGCAACAATTACATATTGCAATCAGGGAGATTTTGGTACAACAATCGGAGAGATTTGTGAACAACTAACATACATGTACATGTACAAATATAAAAGGGGGAAAAGTTTCCAAACTTGGGGCGCATGTCTTGCAATCATGGAGACTTTGTACAAAAATCAGTGCCATTTAGAATTACATTCAATATAATAGGGGGAAAGTTTCCATATTCAGGGAGATTTTGTACAACAATCATTGAGATTTTATTACAACAATCAGAGAGATGTTGTACAATATATTCAGGGAGACTATGCACAAGAATCCAGGAGACATTTTTAATTACATTTAACAGAATAGGGGAAAAGTTTCCATATTCAGGGAGATTGTCTAATTTGTTCATCGAACATGGAAATATTGGTTTATTTCAAAGGAACTTTCTACAGAATGAGGCATCTCTTGGGCGAATTTCATACCGCTCAGCAATTTTCTCTGCTAAGCAAAAATTGGTTGGGGAATCAGTCACAGCAATGAAACCTTAATGTAATTTTGGCTGGTAAACTATTTTTGTAAAGCAATACTTTTATGTGGCTAGTAAGTTTTGTGTGCAAACAGGCTTTATGAAATTGAGCCCTGCTCACAGCCCCCCCCCCCCCTCGCCCCAATCCAACTATCCTTTCTTCTATGTTTCCCCTAACTTCTGTAATCACAGCAAAATTATTATCTCTGAAACGTGACTTCTCTTGGACAAAAACAGTTCCAACCTCTGCCCATTGAACTATTCGTGTTTTTCATCCCACCCTCCCAAGGACATGAATCTTAATTTAATCATCTACCGCCCAAACACAATTTGATATCGATTTGATTTTCTTAACAGGATAATAACGAGACATCGTCACTAGACCAAGATTTGAATGCCTAGAATATTGAGTAATGTGTTTAGTTTTTTACATGTACCAAGGGTAAATCTATTATAATAGAATTACAGTCGTAAATAGAGATGTCATGAGTTAATAAAACGAATAGGGTTTGTGTAATATTGGTTACAACTTGGCTTTAGATTAGCAACCAATGGAGACGAGATATGAGATCAGTCTCAATATTGGCTCTTACCTTTAACATGGACGTTCTCTCGTAGCTTGTCCCGCCACAAGACCTGGGATATTAGGAATCAAAGACAAGACGTTCAGTTATTTATCAGTCAGTAAATGCTTTCATATAAATTGAGAAGCCAAAAACACATAACAAAACCCAGGCATACCCCTTTCCCAAACATACCCAAACCCAGCCAACCCCCTACCTAACCCCCATTAAAACCCACATCCAGCCACAACCCAACCCCAGCCAAATTAACCCACACCCAACCCCTACCCAAAACTCCTATTCACCCTCACCCAAACCACCATACAACACCCACACAAACCAACATCTACTCCCAGCCAAACCCCCATTCAAACCCCAGCCAAACCCACATCCAAACCCCAGCCAAACCCACATCCAACCCTCACCCAATCCCTTAATCCCAACCCCACCCATCCAACCCTCACCAAATAAACTCCCATCCAACCCCCACATAAACCCCCATCCAACCCTCACCCAATCCCCCCTCCCACACTCAATCCCCCATCCAACCTCACCCATCCAACCCTCACACAATCCCCCATCCAGCTCCCACCTAAACCCCCATCCAACCCTCACCCAATCCCTTATCCCAACCCCCATCCAACCCTCACCAAATAAACCCCTATCCAACCCCACATAAACCCCCATCCAACCCTCACCCAATCCCCCATCCAACCTCACCCAATCCCCCAACCCAAACCCCATCAAACCCACATCCCAACCTCCAGCCAAACCCACATCCAACCCCCACTCAACCCTAATACCCAAACCCCCCAAAATCCTCAAAAACTAAATTCTCAAAAAACAAATCCACCTGAATACTCCTCCCCACGACTTCCAACCATCCAACCCAATAGGTCGTATAAACACCATAACTAGCATAAATGATTGCCAACGATAACATAGATAAATAGAATGTGATAAGAAAACATCGTCAGACTACAGATGGCCGACAGTGCCGAGAGATAGCTTGAGGTCCTGAAGTTTTTTATAAACCGTCTCATGGCTGACTATGTCAGACTTGTTGACATTCAAGCAACCCGCTGTCAATTCCATGAATATCAAAGAATGCATGTGAATTCTTGACTTGAAAGGCACTGAACATGTTTGGTCAATGTCAAATACAAAAACCAGGGCCAAGCTGCTTAAGCACAAAAAGATGCTAAGCACAACACCATTATGCATACCAGAATAAGGTTACAAGCCAAACCTATGTTTCATTTTAAACTGGTATCCTGCTCATTTCTGCTAAGCAGAGTTGTTAACCAAAATTGGGTCCAGTATTCTAACTTTTAAATTGTTTCCCAAAAACCCCAAATTAAGCATACATAATTAGTCATCGAAGTTCCAAGAGAATAATGAAATAAAAAAATACCCTTGTTACACAAGTTTGTGTGCTTTCAGATGCCTCAAAAAGGCCTCTTGCCTGAAGTCTTTTAATATTTGAGTGAGAAATTACCTCAATCTCAAAAACTTCTCACAATGTATTATCAACAGCTCTCCATTGCTAGTTATCAAGTACGTTTTTATGCGTACAATTATTCCAATAGTGTCTGGTGCCTTTAAACCTAAATCGAAGCTCAGTTCCTACTGAATAAAATGTCCACTGATTTGAGCTCAATTGCTTTTTTTTTTCTTCTTTAAAATGAGGTCAGTCTTAATGCAGTGCAATTCTTTGATTCTTTGGATAGAGGCATCCTTTTACGGAAAACCAATTTCCCGCCAGATGTTTTAGAATCACAAAATGTGGTTCAACAGTTGCATGTAATTATTTGGACAGATGCCAACGACACAAACTTGCGGTTCAGAGACGGTGAATTTGTAATTCCACCTGCCCCGGAAGGAAATTTAGCGGAACCAAGGAGGATGGGTTGAAATTAAAGGGGTGGTTTATATCAAGTAACGTCACTTCACTGAAAACCCATCAGGCTAATTTGTTCAGGTATCATATTTTTCCTTTGGTTTTTGGAATTGTTTGATTTTTTTCAATCCTTTATAAGTGTAGATTAATACAACAGAACTAACATGATTGTAACCCAGTGATTTCATTGGGTACAATGATTTCTAAAAGTGCAGTGACAAAAGCTTTCTGTGTTTTGATTGGTCCGAGGTGATGTTTGTCAGCTGCACTTTCGGTCGTCAGCATGCACAATGTTTGTACATCATGCACGTAATATTGTTATGTATGTATACAACCATGTACGTAGGATTTGACTGCGAATCTCCATGAGGGGCACAGTCACTATTTATCTTACCTGCATGATTTGTTAGGGATCCTGTTGAATGTAATACTTCTACTCTTGCAAGTTTTACAATTGAAGTATCGCATCGTCGCTTCGTGTCGCGCTAACTGATGATTCTCCGCCTTGCAGAGCGACGAGGGCCCAAACCATGTATAGTCGCACTGTGGGTAGGAAAATGTTACTAACAGTGAAATTAAAAATTTAATAATGAAACAACATACCATGGTAATGTTTTATCATTACTAGAGGTGGTCATCATTGGAGATATACGGAAGATATATGGAAGAAAAATGATTGGGGACGTTAAAGTGTTTGGACGTGTTTCTGGTGCTGCTCATGTGGGATTGGGACGTTAGCTTGGATCAGTTTTTAGAATGTTTGCGTTCTTTAGATGTTTCTTCTTCGTTTGTTTTGGTCAAAATTATGTACTATTTACATTTGATGGACTTCTTTGCTTAATCCTCGTGCATTGTTTCGTTTTCTAAAAAGCTTTCACTCTCTTCTTACCTTTTTACAAGACACTACTTTACATTTCTTCTCTCTGATTGATGCCATCTGGTTCTCAAGACGTTCCTTTTTCTCAAGAGCCTGGAAGTATATCTCTTCCATCTCAGCTTGAACCTGTCCAAAATAGAAATAAAGATGTACTTCACGATAAGAATACTGTCTATCCAGACAATTACTACTATTTATTATTATATTGTTATTAATTGTAATGAGTAGGGTAGATGGCCTTAGCTTTCGATCCAAACCGGACCTTCTTCAGAGGCATTATTAATTTATACCAACATATTTCTGGTAATGAAAACAAGAATGCCAGGAGTTTTTTCGAGTTGTAATTTTAAGGACATTTTCCTAGATTTTCAAAAGTGTTTGAAAGGAAACTTTGTTACCTCCGCTAAAACACCAGAGTTGCTGGACTTGGCATCCATGATTGATTTTAGTTCATCTTGGCTCAAGTCTACCTCCTGGCCTAAGAACGACTTCTTGAGTTTCTTGGCTGGCTGGCCTGAGTCTCCACTGCTCTCTTCTGTCAAGAGTGAGAAAATAAACAAGCTTGAAAGACTATCCCCAAAGATCACTGAAATGAGTGAATAGTTCACATAGCTGGTGCATCCCACCGCTGCCACCATGAAAGGCTGTCAACAAAGGTCAAAGCTTAAACATCTCATGAATATCAATCTAAAATCCCTTGCGTAGCTGCACTGTTCGGAAACCAACTCAATTGTTTTAACCCTTAATATAGACATTCATTTCTGTATAATCTCACAAAATAACCAGACAATGCTAATATTATTGTTCATTTGTCTCATCACATTTTGTCAGTAAAAATGTCAAATGTATTTAATTTTGTGTTTAGAAATTGGGATTGATTGAAAACTTCATTTCTGGATGACCTTTACTTTGACCTCTTTGTAGATTGGAAGTAGGTCAAACTTACGGCTGTTTGTGACCCCTATTGGAAAGTTTGTACAGGCTGCTTTGGTCTCTTAAGTGATAAACATGATTATCACTTTGGTAAGAAATGAGTAGATTTTTAAATTCAAACATAGTGTATCTTAATAATGAATGAACATAAGTGAGTTGGGAAAATAAACACAAAGAAATATCCCACCTTCCTGCGACCAATTGAGATCATCTTCTACTCTCCTCTTCACTGCTTCCCGTTTCCGTGGCGACATAGGACTTGTGCTTTTGCCGACAACTTTGTTGGGGTCAGCCTTAATGATTTGACCCTTGGATCTAATGAGAGCGATTGCTTTTCTCTTTGCGTCAACAGAGCTTGAAGTTTTTGACGACTTGAAAGATGGAACGCACTTCCAAGGAACTTTAGGCTCGGGACTTTCTTCGTCGAAGATGATGTACTCATCATCGCCGTCGTCGTCATGGCAATCTCGTCCAAGAACAGGAATCAGGTTTTCCACATTTTTCTGGAAGGACGGTCCCGTTGATCCCAACTTCTCTTTCGAGTCTTTGCGTACGGCTTGAGTTCCGTTCTTGTCTTTGAGGGTCCTTGTAGATGTCGTTGTCGTCGTTGATGGATAATCGAGGGACGTCTTTCGTGTGGCCTGTTTGACTTTCATTTCCTGTCGGTGCTGTTGCAGGAGATCTTTGGCAGTGATTGTGCTGACGTTTTTGCTAACTGTTGGACAAATTATCAATTATATATCAACATCGTGGACTGTTGAGTTAATGAACTACAAGGGTGTTACATCAGCTGGGAATTTCTGCATTTGACTAAAGGGGGAGGAGTACCAGCACATAATTACACCTTGTACAAGACCACTTCACATTCCAAGGAAACACCGCTTATAGTAACTTTGTCAATCAATAACCAGGGGTGAGAGTCATTACTAACGGAAAAGTCTGAAAATTGGATACAAATTCAAAGGTGTGTTGAAATGATGCCATTTCTACCTTTTGGTAACCCCTGGGGTTATAGATTCTAAGGAGCTTTTGGAAACAGTATCCAAAGCAATAGAGAAGTTGACCAATGAGCAGGATTTCTTTATTTGTGGAAACAAATATTGTCTGATTTTCTTCACCAGGCAGACATAAAAAGTCTGAATTCCGCCAAAAGTCTGGACAATCTCATCCCTGAATAACACACCAGGGACAATGGAAATCAACACTGGGGCATCAGTTTCAAAGTCTTCATGGAAAAGAAACCACCCCTCTCTAAGGACACAGATGTAGAACTGTGTACCTATACAGGACAGACAATTCAAGTCATTGGTAACTGTACTGTTACAGTTGAGCACAATTTCCAAAAGGCTGAATTGCAGTGCAAGTTACTGCAAAGGGATTCCTTGTAATTGTTTTCTGCTTACAAATTAGCCACAAAATGTACCACTTCAGTAAAAAAGCATGCTGGTTCTGCAGTTCATTCAACGGATTAATGTAATTTGAAGGATAAAGTTACACATAATGTGTTAATTTAATTTATTCGAAATTGATACTCAGAATGAAACATACCTTCTTCCACTTTGACCATGTGCCGAATCAGATTCTGTGATCCAAAACTTGGTGCACTCAACAACTCTTTGCTGCAAACATTACATAATAATAATAGTAATAATAATAATAATAATAATAATAATAATAGCAGTAGCAGTAGCAGTAGCAGTAGCAGTAGCAGTAGTACTACTACTACTACTACTACTACTACTACTACTACTACTAATAATAATAATAATAATAATATCAAAGCCTTATACAGCGCACATATCTATCAAACAACCTGTACTCAAGGAGCTTATACGTATATACAAACTTTCAGAAAGATAGGTTACAAGGTCCTTCAAGACTTACAAGGGTTCACTCGCCCCGGCCACCTTGACCAGCGTGTCTTCTTTATTCTTTCGTCCGTGGAGCGTCAGAACGCTGTCTCTCGCTTCTTGCTCAATCTCCTTACTTCCTTTGACGCCAAGACTCTGTAATGCCAGCTTCTGTACTTTCTTCTTGGGTTTACCACTAGACTTAGTGCCAGCCCCAATGACTGATGCACTTTTTTATGTGAAAATAAAAATGGAGGGAAAGAATGTTACAAACGATTTCAGAATATAGGTTCTTTGTAAGTGATGTTCAAAGCTTTGCATGGTGGACTTGTATACCAGTGAGCAATTTCCCTTGTATAGCAGAGCAAAATGCTACACAAAATGTGTCAATTGCTACTCAAAAAATAGGATTTGCAATTCAACATTAGTATTGAGTGTGCCCACAATAAATTCTGTCTAACTTTGTTGCTATGCGAAATTGCTAAACGAAATCTTTCCCTGTATAATATTAATAATAATATCGAAGTCTTATATAGCGCACGTATCTACCAAACAAGGTACTCAAGGCGCTGAGTGTATACAAACTTTCAGAAAGATGGGTTATTGCAGTGATGGATTCTGAGACCCAATTATGTAGCACTTATAAGGGTTTACAAGGTCCTACATTCAGCAGCCACAGCCAGGAACACCGGGGCGAACCCCTTCTCCTTTCGATAAGTGCACTGGGTTCTTTTACATGCATTACACAACGCACAGGACCAACATAGTATACTGTACTAAGTTTGTCCCTTCCGTTGCATGTGATGAAGTAGTTGTTGCTATGAAAGCTCATCAGTTTCTCTACTATTAGTTACTCTTTAAGTGCTATCAATAAGTTCTTTTTTGTCTTCTATTAGGTGCGATGAGTAGGATTAAACTATAAATAATAGTAAACTTGTGGGTACAACCATGTGATAAATCTCTTTTGTGGTAGCGTTGGCTCTGAAAGTAAGCCAGTTTGGTCTGGACGTTTTGAACAGTATAACTGCTCGTCTTCAGGGGAACAATCGGGACAATAAGGTTGTAAAGCGCTCGATCTAGCTACTAAGATATGTATGCTATATAAGAACCAGTTATTATTAATTATAAGCACTGTAACTGATATGGCGAAAGAAACCTATAATAATGGGACAAAATCTTTACAAAAATGTAAGGATTGACGAGATAAAAATATCCAAGCAAACCGTATTGTGTACCTCATTGGATTGTAACTCTGCCCGCCGTATATGATGTTTGTCCCAAGCTTCTTTTTGAACACTTTTGGCTGAACACCCGAATACCTGTGAAGATGAAGGAATTATTGCCCAAATTAAAAAAATGTTATAATTCTGAAAGTTGGAATCCTTGTTAATACAAACTACATTGTGGTAAGACATTTGCTCTAGAATGGCAACGATTTGTGGGTTTGAATCCCACCCGAGTGATATGGCTATGAAGTTTTGTCAGGAAAAGTACTGAGTATCTGGAGGATGGGGGGGTTGGGGGGGGGGGGCATGGCCGAGTGATTAAAAGCCGGACCTGGTCATTGCATTTGCGTTCATTGCATTGCGAACAAGATGCTTTACTATGTTTCTTCTCTTTACCTAGGAGTATAAATGGGTACCTGTGAGGGTAGGGGTCGATATTGTGTGTGAAAAAGCCTTTGGAGTGCCAAGGCAACTCATGGCTGTATACTCTCCAGGGAGCAGAGAAGGATTAAAGGAATGTTATTAGCCCAATGACCAGGGCACTTAAAAAAAGTAGAGCGCAAACTGGACATAAACATGAGAATACATTCTGCAACCAGGTAACACTTTGTAAGCTTTTGTAAGAAAGTCAAGACTCAATGTTTACATATTGTCTTAATGTGGATGAAATTGTTTGGCTGTGTACTTACGATGACTGTAGGTCCGGTCTTTTACCACTGCTCTTCTTGTATTCATTCTGTACATGATACTGACATGTTTCACTAACAGCCCTGAAAAAAAGAAGGTAACGTAAAATTGTCATAAAAACGAAAACAAATTCTACTGCATTTATAACAGCTAGTTATGGCTAGAATTTTACACTGGACAGCAGGGCCCAATTTCATAGAGCTGCTAAGCACAGTAATTTGCTTAGCATAAAATTTTGGTCTTCATAAAAACAGGATTTCCAACCAAATTTCCACGTGATTTTCAGGATAAGCAAACAACAGCAGCTGAATACCAGTAACAAGCAATATGCATCAAATGGAAATTTTGTTGGTAATCATGTTTTTATCAAGGAAGAAATTTCATGCTGAGCAAATTTTTGTGCTGAGCAGCTCTAGGCCCAGGCCAGAGGCCAGTGATTTTAGCATCAAGCTAGTAAATTCATGACTTGACAAGGCTGGCAGTCTTTTGACTGTATTCAAATGTTGACTTTTAGTCTGATGAACATAGTTTGTTATTATCGAAGACAATTTATACCCACAATAAACAAATGAGATAAATCTTCTCAATAGTGGTTTTTCAAAATCAAATAGTTCAATAATCAACCTATGCTGGCATTTTCTTCTTCTCGCTTCGATACTGGTTTTGTACACAACAATTCCTGTCCAATTTATCCTCGATGTAAATTTAAAAGCTATTAAATTGTTGCAGTACCCGCTACTAAAATATATAGGATTGGAACTGCCTCTGCGTACCGGTGGTCTAGTTGGTATTACAGACATCTGCTCTAGATTGGCAAAGGTCGTGGGTTCGAATCCCACCCTAGTAATATGCCTGTGATTTTCCTTCAAAGAACTCGGTGAAAGTACTGCAGGCCTCGAAATAACCCACGGCACCCACAGTAATTGCCGTGGTGTCCTGTGCTTTTGCTGTGGTGCCCGTTGCAAAGTTCCAATACATATTTACATTTTCCCAATAGGAAGTGCCCCCTTACCAGAGGAGAATTGCTGTGGCCCTTTAAGAGACTGAAATTTAAGGCATTTACTGAGTATACAGTGCTTACACACATCAATATTAAAATAATATTCTTTATCCCCGATGCAAATTTAACATCTATTAAGTTCCTGTCTAGTAAATATTTTGAGCTACACGCCCTGCGGACTTGTGTGTTTTCTCAAAGTAATTCTAGCCTGTTAGTGCCCAAGTCAAAATTCCAGTTGAACCTAGTTAAACTGGGTTTAACTGGAACTAGTTGAAACCAGTTGATAAACTAGTTAAACACAGTTAAAACCAGTTGGTTTAATATGGAAAATGGACAGAAACCAACTGGTTTATAATTTCAACCTAGTTGAACACAGTTAAACCTAGTCCAAACCAGTTGGTTTATATGGAAAATGGACGAGTTTGTCACTATCCAGTTGAACCAGTTGACCCCAGTTAACTAGGTTCAACTGGAAGTTTGACCTGGGTGTTCAAGAGCAAGGGTCTTGCTTGAAGAATTTAAACCTACGTGTTGACGATCATTGAACAGGGTTTTCCATCTTTCCGTCGTGAGCGGCAGTGACCAAAGTCTTTTGAGGTACCAATCAGGAGAAGTTTCTGTGGGTGGTCTATGCTCAGAGATACCCCCCCGTCATCCTACGGGAGAAGACAAGAAAAATGTCTTGACTTATAAAGATGTCGCTAAGAATATCACAATGACACTTATAGAAGTAAGTCTAGTTCCTTGTTCACCTAAATGACAACTCAAAGACACTTACAGATGAAAGTAAGTCTAGCTCCTTGTTCACCTCAATTACTACTCAATGACACTGTTTTGAAGAAAGTAAGTCTAGTTCCTTGTTCACCTGTGTATTCTCTTTAGGCGGCATGATGGATGCGTTGAGGATGCCTAAGACAGACCCCTGAGCTGTCTTCCAATGTTCATCATGAGATTTACCAAAGAGGAACAGCGTGGTGACTTGCTCACAGTTGCTCAGATCAGACAGCTTCCAGATACTAAAAGCCTTGCCCTGTCAGATTAAAACAGATGTATAGTTTCAATATAGTTCACAGGCCTGTTATAACTCCTAAGGGCTAGCCAAAATCCTGTCCAAAGATATCCGGCTGGCTAGTCTGTTGCTTTCTAAAGCTACATGTAAATCACTGCCTGCACGCTTGAATTACGAGACCTACTCCTATTTAGCACCTACATAGCACCATGTAATGGTTTACAGGGTACGGTGCAATATGATGCCATTCAAACCAGGAACAAAGGGACGAACCCCTTCTCTTTACGATAAGTGGACTGGGCTCTTTTACATGCGTTTAATACACAACACATGGGACCAATGGCTTTACGTCCCATCAGAAGGGCGAAGCAATCATGGTTAAGTGTCCTGCTTAAGGACACTGGTGTCACGACTGGGACTCGAACCCACACTCTGCTGATAGAAAACACTGGAGTTTAAATCCAGTGCTCCTAACTACTAGGACATGCCAGGCCATGAGACATTTATTACAATACAGGTTTCTAATCTAGGCCACTTAAACTTTCTGTGGGCAGCAAAATACCCAGTTTACTAGCCCAGTGGGCTACTTTACAAAAAGCTTGCGCAAGGTGTGATTTAATTCGCATTCATTTTGGAGTAAGATACTGACCTTTGAACTTGTCTTGGGGGGCAGTTTAGCAACAAGGACTCCCATGGTGACCCAGTCCCCTTCTATACCACCAGCTCCGAGGTAATTCTTGAGGATGGACAGTCGTAGCATCTTCCTTCCGTCCATCATGGAGTCCAACCTCGTTGAGGAAACCAAGGGATTCCTTGGAAAGGTCATAGTTCAAAGGTTAGAGAGTTGACCTTACTTACTACCAACAACAGTTAATTACTGTTGATAAGTTTACAGTCTCTACGTCTCACTAGTACAAGATTCCCTCCTTATCCACCAGGGTCCTGCTCAGGATTTCTGGTGGAAAAATGTTTCCCTGGAAACCATTGCAAGATGGATAGGTTACATGGTATAATCACATAAATAGACTCAAAACAAAGAACGGCTCAAAATTAATGGCTTTGGATACCATTTTTACTGAAAAACACCAAGTTTTACATTTCATTGAAAACTTTTAAAAGGAAACTGCAAGTGTTATTTTCAAAATTTTTGAAATGTGTGGTGGTTGGAAACAGAGGAAATTCTTCCAGTGGTGGTTGGGGAATCCAGCACCGACCACTGTGGGCAGAACCCTGTGGGCAGAACCCTGTGGGCAGAACCCTGTGGGCAGAACCCTGTGGGCAGAACCCTGTGGGCAGAACCCTGTGGGCAGAACCCTGTGGGCAGAACCCTGTGGGCAGAACCCTGTGGGCAGAACCCTGTGGGCAGAACCCTATGGGCAGAACCCTGTGGGCAGAACCCTGTGGGCAGAACCCTGTGGGCAAAACCCTGTGGGCAGAACCCTGTGGGCAGAACCCTGTGGGCAGAACCCTACCAAGTTACACTCATACTATTATAGTTGTATATTTCTGGTGATGAAACCGAACATTACAAAGTTTGAACTTACAGAACTCGCAATTGAGAATGCTTATTGGTTTCAATGTGTTCCTTCTTTTCGGGTTTTCCTGTTTTTGAAACCTGCCCTCTACTGTTGTTTCCACTCTCTCGTCTCAAGTGGGCTGATCCGGCAGATGCCTTCCTGGCAGATGAGCTCGTTGATTGCGCAGACGTCCCATGAATCCGAGCGTGAGCTTGGAGTTTGTGTTTGTTTGCGAAGGACTTCCCGCAGATTGCACAATCTTGGGGTGATTCTTTACGATGTTGGAACGTATGCAAGGTTAAAGCGTCCAGTGTGTCCAGTACCTCGTGGCATAGTTCACATTTATACGGGCTCACTAGAATGGGAAAGAGTACAAGATCAACATTGGTGAAACAACTCACAATCTAGAAAGGTTTGTGGTAGCAACCACGGAAATATTTCTAAAAAGTTGTGTTGTGTCTGAAAAGAGCTGGTGGTGTTACAAATCACAATCTACAGAGGTTTGTTGTAGCACCATGGAAATATCTCTTATGAGTTGTGTTGGCTCTAACAAGAGCTATTGGTGTTAACAACTCACAATCTACAGAGGTTTGTTGTAGCACCATGGAAATATCTCTTATGAGTTGTGGTAGCTCTGACAAGAGCTGGTGGTGTAATAACTCACAATCTACAGAGGTTTGTGGTAGCACCGTGGAAATATCTCTTATGAGCTGTTGGTGTAACAACTCGCAATCTAAAGAAGTTTGTGGAAATATTTCTCAGGAGTTTTGGTGGCTCTGAAGGGTTGTGTTTTGGTTAAACAAATAATACCCAGTAAGATAAAACAAGCATACAGCTTTATATAAATCAACACCATTAGAATATTTGTATTTATGGCCATGTCCAAATTGCCAGCTACAGCTACGACTACGGCTAGATTTCTGCATTATCATGCGTTGAGGTATAGGACGTCCTTAGCAACACCCTATAGCAAAAGCCGTAGTCGTAGCTGTAGCAACCAATTCGAATCTGGCCTATGATTCAAACCTTTGTCAGGTTTCTTCACGTTGTTATTTGGAGTATGAGCGACTCGTTTGGCACTCTTGCCAAAGAGGGCGCTCTTCGGTTCTGCAGCTGGGCTTGCCTCTTTCTTCTCTTCGACTTCATCCCAATCGTCATTGTCCCAGTCGTCATCCCAATCCTCCGGGTTACTCAAGGATGGTATAGCCGTTAAACCTAAAAGAAATTCACAAGAGAGAGTGCCTTGAGAAAATGCAGCGGAAAAACATTCTGTTTAATTCTTACTGGTGATTTTTGTCAGTTCAAATCGTACACAGATATCTCTATAAGTATTCCGCCCCCATGGAGAGACTTGAACAGCTTTCCTATCAATTTTGGTGGATCGCTCCTATCTTCTACCAGACACAGAGGCTAGCTGCCTCCAGCTTGGAACAATAACCTGAGAAATTCTGACTCTGACCACTATCAGGTGTAGAACAAACTGATACAAATACAGTGCACGTTCCTAACTTACTTGACCGGCATTTTTAATGTGTAAAACTGCTCTGCGATTTTGTGTGTGTTAATGCTCTGTTCTTAGGCCTTTTTAAACTCTCTTTCAATAGCTTTTGTATGTTTTTATTGATGAACCTTTTTACTGTTTGTTTATCTGTATTTTAGTTCAGACTGTTTAGCAGCTATAAACAGATTTTGACAAACCTATTATAATAATAATATAATATAATAATAAGATAGGCTTCGTGTGAGACTCTGCTAGGGTGGAAACGTCAAGCCACTAACTATTTTTCGGCTTTGATTAGCTTCTTTTTGGAATTTCAAGTCTATGAATTTAAGATGAGGTAATTTTATTAGCCCTCCATGTTGCTAGTACCTGCTATAGACCCAATTTCCTGAGCCGTGTATCTTTTTGAATCTCCAGGCGAGGTCTTCTTCTCCGCTGGTGATGGCTTCTTGTCCTTTGGTGATGTCTTCTTGTCCGTTAGCGATATCTTCTGTTTGCGGACATGCTTGACTTCCACAGTCACCGAGATGGCATCGGAAAAAGTCTCTCTGGGTCCGCTAGTCTGGTTGTCACTTCCTGTCTGGCTGCTGCCTCCCGACTGCATGAGTTTCATCTGATCTCTCATTCTTTTCAACTCATCTAAAAATTTGGTTGAAAAAAATAGAAAGTTATGTTTCCCTTTCGAGAACAAAGTCCTAGGTTTGGTTTAAGGGGTACTTCAAAGACTGGGATGAGCTTCCTCAAGACATCATCTAGCTGCCCACCTTGGAGCAGTTTAAGGAGGCCATCAGATGCGAGTTGTCACTCAGCGTCATGTTTTTACTTGCACACATTTCTATTTTTGTATATATTTTGGCACCAATTGAGTACACATACAACTTATATGACAACATTTTTCACAGGTTTGGTAACGCGTATGTTTGGGATAAACGGACCAAGGATTTCGGGTCTTTGACAAATACCAAAATCATACCCTGTGCTCAATTTCAATGCACTGCTTTTTGCTTTAAGCAGGAAATATTGCTTACCAATTTTCTGCTAAGCAGAAGCAGAAATGAGCAGGATACCATTTACAAATTGTGCATATGAAATGGTAGTTTGGCTGGGAACCTTATTCTGGTAGCAAAATGTTATTGTGCTTAGCCACTTTTTTTGCTTAAGCAGCTTTATGAAATTGGACCCTGCCTTTAAGTGTAAAACTCTGAAATAAAAATAAAGATTACCCATGAGTTCCTCTTTGCTCTTTGCTTCATCAGAAACATCATCCTCACACGAAGATTGCGTTTGACCTGGCATAGACCCTTGACCTTGAGATGACACTTGACCTGAAGATGCGACCTGAGTTGACCTCTGATGATCAGAGGTACTTTCTGCTGGTTTCTGGCTTGATCGTTGACTTTTTGATGATAAGTCCTCTAGTGATGGGTTGTAGGTGTATTTTTTCGTGGCGCATGTTGGGACGTCATCTTGATACGGGTCCTTTTCATCTTCGTCGTCAAGTAAAGCTGTTAACTCGTCGATGTCTCCGTAGGCATACTCGTCATCTGACATTGTGTTGATAGAAACTTGCCTATGCTCTGTAATTAATAAAATCAAATGTATACTAAATTAGTATTCAGCTTTGTATTTGATGCATATGACAAGCACTTCCACAGGATAATATGATCATCACACCAGGTGAGTTCTGGAATTTTTATTTTACTCAGCGAAGAAAAAGCCAGATTTCAGAGTTCTTCTGCAAGCAGAAGTTGTTTTATAGGCCTACATCATCCTCGCACTGACATAGATCCTTGTCATTTGAAACTTTACAATAAACACAAAAAGGGCACAACAATAGACATCACAATCACATAGATGATGATAGAAACGTGTTAACGCACCAGTCAATACTCAAAGACAAGTCATCAGATCAGCCAACTCAAAAGTTTGAAAAGGATGAACCTCACACTCACAGAAAACAAGTATTTGGGGGGGGGGTAGTGATATTGCTGCTGTTTTGTTGCACTGCCCTGTCTGTTTGCAGTGATAAACATACAAATACATGATAATTTGTCTTGATCATGTTGTCTGGATCATTCAAAATCAAGTGTACGGACTGATGAGCTGTGGGGCTGTGTCCTGTCAATTCAATAGTGTACTAATCTGCTGTGTGTTCGTTAGTGTTTTGTTTGATTGAGTTTGACCGACATGTGTAAGACTTTTAAGAGGGTAAAGTGGCGATCGTAAACATATTTCTTTTATATACACTTACCTTTGAAGGGAGTGAGTCCAAACTTTTTTTTTCCCCACGCAGATCTACCAAAAAGGCAAAAGACAAGACAAGAAAAGATGCTTAAATCTCCCGGGTTCACGGCGCGCCAAATCTGAACCAAATCTGAAAAATATAAACAGTAATGTTGAAGAGCGCCACCAATCGACAGTTAACCTGACAACTCGCCACGGCGAATTTCCAGGTAGGTTGGGTGCATTTTCTTTGCTTTTATTCTGGTATTTACCACCCTCTTCTCAATAAATATCTCTGCCAAAACGACGATTTGCTTCTTGTTAGAGCTCAGTTCGATTATGGGCCAATTTTTTGTTTGGAAATAAAACTTGGGAACCAACTTAATTTGCCAAAGCACTTCTGCCTAACTTGTACTTGTTTTGGAGGGGGGATTGTACTAATTGTGCATTGTGCGGGAATGTGTATGTAAATTTGTGTATTGTAATTGTAACTGTGCGGGATCTTGGAGGTAAAACGTGGTTTGTAAATACCCCATTATCGAGGTATATAAGCATGTTTCTCGAATAGAATGTATCATGTCAACCAACCTGTGTAAAGTGCCTATTATTTTTGTTGTTGAAATATTGTTTTCTTCCACATGTCACTAAGTAAAATTAAAAAACAAAATTTGAAAAATTATGTCACTAAAAAAAAATCTATGTGTCCTGCTACCCATCACTTATTGTTTTGTTAGGCCCCTACAAAATAAATTAGTATCTAATTCACTCAAATGAGATACTCTACTCTAGAAGACCTACACACTTTTGTAGTCATGAGTTTACTTAGTTTAGGTTAGTTGCATTAACTTAACCCTCCTCCCGACGGTGGCGAAGGTAACCCTCCTCCCGGCGGCGGAGAGGAGGGTTATGTCATCGAAACTAGAGTTTACTGGCCCGATGCTATATAATTACTGCCACTCACCACTGACCTCGGGCCTGCGGTCCGATGTCAGTTTCGAGCCCTATATGTTTGTGGACTTTAGTGTAAGCATAGAGCTTGGACCAGTTGCGATAACGTAACCCTCCTCTCGCTTTGTTCCCTTAAATACCATGAAAAGATTACCCAAAACACAATGTTCATGTGTTATGTATTAACATTTCAGTGGTTTGCTCTTTTCATTTTCTACAGTTTCATCAGTGGAGACATGCATCTAAAGATGGATTTACTGCTTGTCTTTCAATAACATCAAATTATCACAGACTATTATATTTTCAAACCGAAAAATGGCTTGAATGAAAATGGCCGCAAATTTAGACAGCAAAGAGGGTTTGAAGGAGGATGACAACAACGGTGAGTTTTCTGTTGGAGATAAGATTGATGGAGTCAAAGATGATTCTATTTCCTCGTCTCAAGCTTTGACGGAGGAACAAGGGACCAGCGAGAATTGCTCCCAAGATGTTGTACAAGGTGATTATGTAGACGAGTTCGAAGCGGGGCTGTAGATAGACCAATTTTAGTGGTGGGCTCTTAACCCAAAACAGTTCACCAAGGGTGAGCTGTTCAACAAAATTGCTCATGTTTACACATAAATGGGGCCATCATTGCTGAAGTGCAATCGAGGGGAAAATTTTGCTGGGCAGCACAGTGTATTTTGCTCAGAGTGCTGGTTGAAATTTGTTTGTTCTGGACAGGCCCACCCTGCACTGCCCACCGTGGCTACAACACTGGCTATGCACTCATTTTTCAATAGATAGAGTTCTTGTGATTGTGGGGGAGGGGGGGGGGGAGAAATACAAGTCTCTAACCTCACATTTTTAAACCCATTTTAAAAGATTCATGTCAAAATTGTGGTGGCTAAGTCATCAGGGTGTTGGTTCGAATCCCGGTCATGACACTTTTGTCCCTGAGCAAGACACTTGACTGTAAGTGCTTCTCTTCACCTAGCGGTGTAAATGGGCAGGGTTTCTCTTGGCACTTCAATGACCAATTGAGTCAAAACTTTCACAGATTTGTTATGTTATGCATGTGTTGGGATACACCAAGTGAGGATTGTAGTTTTTGACAATTACCAAAGGTGACCAGTGCCTTTAACTTGACTACTTGATGCACCTTTCAGTGTGTTAAAAAATGTAATAATATTCTTTATAATTTTTTTGCCCAGATGTAAACAACCCAGGAACATCAGATGAGCATTGCCAAGGAGACAGCAGCCACGGCGCTGAAGCAAAGATTGATGAGACCCTCAAAGATGCAATCATAGATGACGTTGTCGCAGTGTCGAAAGAACCTGTCAGTGAGAATGCACCGTTGAAGGCTGAGGATGGAGAAAGTAACCATCTCATGGATGCACAGAAGGAGCCTCTTGAAGAAGCTGTTTCCTCCGATGACCTCGCGACACCCATCCTTCAGTCGGACACGTCTAAAGAACTATCTTACAATGTCTCGATTGAAAATGTCAGTGAGTCACCACAATTAGATACTATGAATCCCAATGAGAGCATTTCAAACGCAGAAGCAGAACTTACAGACGATAAAAATGAAACGGAATCCACTTTGATTGAACAAGAAGACACAAAGAAGACTGTGGAGACATCAAAAGCATCTATGCAAGGTGACACTCAAGACTCGCCTCAAAATTCCGGTAGTTCAAAATTATCCTCAGGAGATGGAGCTGACCAGATGGTACCTACTCTAGTTTCTGAGAGAGATACAAATGAGACTGGACATGTCAAAGGTCAGTGTGGTGATGGAGGAGCAAATGTGGACTCAGCGGATGATGTTAAGGTCATCACTGAATCAGTGAAGTCCTTAGTGATCCTCCCAAACCCTGCTCCGGAAGAAACTGAGAAAGTTTCGACGACAGAGAAAGGAGACGTGCGAGCGAAGAGTGTGCAGGACACAGCGAATTTGAATAATAACGCTAAGGGTCAGAGTTCAACTTCGGAGAGTAAGACGGAAGCAAAGTCCACCTCATCAACAAGCAGGCAAGAGTCTAGCAAGACCAGCTCAGCGAAACAAGATGCACCAAGCCAAGACTCTGCCAGAGACAGGGCGGGTAAGTCTTACTCGGCACAGAGAGTGGCAAACAGAGGTACTCGCGGCAAAGGAGCAGCATCTCCTGACCCGAAAACACCAACTAAACAAGAAGCACCAAAACCAATCGATGGGCGTGCTAGATCGGACTCTGCTAAAGAGAAGGTTGTCTTAACTACTAAGGAGAAGGCTATCTTACCAGAGGATGCTGTAAAAGCGAAGGACAAGGGGAAGCATGCCTCGGAGCATGGTCGAGAGAAGACATCTGGTAGGTCGAGAGACGGGGACAGGGAAGCCGAGAGGAGAATCACGGACAGGAGGAGGGACAAGGACAGGAGGCCGTCGGATCCAGCGCCGGTGATTAAGAAGCCAGTCAAGACCAAAGAGGAGCTTGAGAAGGAGGAGGCAGAGCGGAAGAGGCGGGATGAGGAGCAGAAGAAGATTGAGATGGAGAAGAAAGAAGCTGAGATCAAGAGACAAGAGGAGGAAGAACAGGTAATATTTAACAATAATAATAATAATGGCTTCTTATATAGCGATCAGGTACGTCCCGCAGTGACGCTCATGACGCTTCAACATTGTCATCACTGGTCACTGGGCCTCAAATCATTCCTTAAACCGTCTCAGCACCCTGGGGAGTATAATAATAATATTTGAGTTTATATAGCGCTTTTTCACTCCCGAATGGGTGTCTCAAAGCGCTTCAAATTATTACCCCTGGTCACTGGGCCTTAATTCACTCCTTAAACCATCTCAGCTCCCTGGGGAGTATACAGCCTCGTGCAACAAATGCGCTACTCGGCTAAATCAATCACAAGAACCATCTCTGCCCTCACAGGTCCCCATTTACCCCTGGGTCGAGAGAAGCAATAATGGTTAAGTGTCTTGCTCAGGGACACAAGTGTCACGACCGGGATTCGAACCCACACTTGAATCCCACACTAATAATAATATTAAACAGTTTTTACATAGACCTTATCGCAAATACCAATGTGCAAGCGCAGACTGTTGAATGAGGTGCATTGTGGGATAGATATGGATCAAATTTGGATACCAGCAAGACCACAATGCACCTAATTCCAAGCTTTACGCGCGCGCCCCGGTATTTGCGAAAAGGTCTATAGCACATCATCGTGAGGTCCCAAGGCGCTGTGAAGGGAAAATCAGCGGTTTTGTACAAAGTAAACAGATGTGTTTTCACCCGGGTTTTGATTTGATCTGATGTTTCAGCCTGTTTAACAACCTCTGGAAGACTGTTCCATAACTGAACTACTGCATATTGGAAAGAGCAGGAGCCATACGTATTGGTTTTAATAGCTGGGGGAGTCAGAAGGGATTTATGTTGTTACTTGTAGCATGCGTAGAAGGCCATTTTAGTTTTTTTCACAGTGCACTTCCATTTAAAAATCTTTAAGTCTATGAGAACTTTTGAGGGGGGCACCAATAATAATAATAATTTGGTAATTTTAAATAAATTATGAACGAGGAAAATTCAATATTAATTTATTCTCTCTCTTTGTTTCCTTTCAGCGTCTTTTGGAAGAATCCAACGCCAAGCTTGCGGAGGAAGAACAGGTGAGTGAAATCTCCAATAACTGGTTTATTTTGCATTTCATTAAACTGAGTAACAATATACAATTGTTGCACACTGTGACGCGATCCATGGCGTTTTGTACACCCGAGGGTGCTATCTGCCACCGAGGGTGTACAAAACCCATGGTCCCCAGTCTCAGCGTGCAACAGTTGCTTTGTTATACCTTGGTAACATTTTTATCCCTCTTCTCGAAGTTCTGTGGTCATACTCAAACATTGGAGGCGGCGTATGCATAGTTTAATAAGCAGACGAACAGTTCAAGTAAGAAACTCATTATTAACTGTTCCCTCGAACCCGGTGTTTCGTACACATTGCTGGAAATCAACCAACATTGGGAACGATCAAGCTGATATACACTGTTGTATATATCACTTTTCATGTTACCTGACCCCCGAGCCATGTAACATGCGTCTTTGTGTTATATCACCGATTGGTTCTCGACCAATAAACTTCACAATTTGTTACCAAGGTATAGGCCTAACAAGATTGTTTGTTCGCAGTGTGTTGTGTAGAAAAGGTTTTTTTTTCAGAGACCAGTTTTTTTAAACAGAATGGAATTTCTCAAACTAAAAATTCTTAACTATACCCATAGCGATCAGCAAGCTTGAAACACTATACCCGTAGCAACCAATATACTGTACCCATAGCAACCAGTGAAACTATATTCGTAGCAACAGCAACTACTCTGTACCTGGGAGTCTGTCTGAGTGTAATGTATGGGGTTTTATCAAATTATGGTTATGGACTCCCTGGGTGAGCTCGGATTTTTTGTTTTTTCAAAGGCGAAGCCGAAGAAAAATGGAATGCTCTGGGGGTCACTTCGGAAGTCAAGTTGAACGGGAAGGATTGTCTCTTCAATTTAGTTAAGGTCGCTTATAGACTCTATAGGAACCAATGCGCCTCTCTTAATATTTATGCATGACGTCATAATTCTTACCCAAAATGAGGCTATGGGCGCACGTCCCCCATCACTTCCAGTGGCTGTGCCCATCGCCTTGTTTTGAGTCGGCATTGTGGCGTACCTCATGCATAAATATTAAGAGAGGCGTATATCGTTGTACTATCCCATAGCAACCATTGTGAAACCAATAGCAGCAGCTTCTTCTTGGTTTCTGAGACGTCGCCGAGGGAATATAGACCAATCCAGCATCATCAAAGGAGTACTGGTTTTACCCATAGCACTCGAAACAGTCAATATTTCTGAGTTTTTGAAACTTCATTAACGATTGTGATTGATGATCGTAATAAAACTCACCATTTTGGATCGTTTAATCTAGAAACAAGCGTTTGAGATTGCAGCTGAAGCAGTGCAGAGGAAAGAAGCTAAGCTACGGCTACGAGCCAAGAACCTGGCCGCTGCAGGTAAGAACCAATCAATTAGCTTGTAGACCCCTTGTGCTACGCTCAGCGTATGTGCCTTGCCTGGGTGTCATTTTGGGTGTCAATGTCGTATACATACAAAAGAGAGTTGACACCCAAAATAACGCGCACTTTTTGGAGGCGCTTTCTGTATTGTGTAAGAAATCAATAGCTTTTATAACGTGAAACGCTACAGGTATGCTGAGGTAACGCGCACGTTTTTACGCACAGAGAACAGCTATTGTCCAATGGTCTGCCTCCTTTTTGAGAGTGTGACGTCATGCAATGGGTCCATAAGGGCCATTCAGAATAGTCAATGTTAATAAATTTTTCTTATTTTTTCCCAAATTGTGGGTGTTGGGTCGTAAGAAATAACTGATTATCAAAATTCAATTGTTATTTATGTCAACAAAAAGAGGAAGTAAATATACGCAGCTTGCCAAGATCGTCAATTTCATTCCTGATTAAACTATAAAGTTTTTTGTTTAAGCCAGGAAAAACCATTGAAAACTACTGATGCTGGGGACTTTTGATCTGAAATGTCTGGTTCATTTGAGGCAGTACTTTGTTCTTCAGTGTATAGATAATGTTTTTAAGACACCAAATATTTAAAAATCTAAATTTGTGGTGGATGGCTGGGTCGAAACAATTTCAAATAATTGTTTTATTTTAATAATGGCTATTTTGAATGCAACCTTAATTAACAGTTTCACATCCTTGAACCCTTGTAATTTTTTTCCCCATCTGTCTGAAGGAGGTACGCAGGTTATTCAAATTTTGTCTTTTGATTTGAGACCATTTGAAGCATCAGTGCTTACTTTGTTATCGCATTGTACTGGGTTTTCCTTTTTAAAACATCAAGTCTCTAATTTGAGGTTCATACAAAGTTCTGAGCAACATGATATTTGTTACTCAACTGGTATCATACATCGATATACATAGTAGCTGAGCTAGAAATAATAATAATAATAATAGTGGCTTCTTAAAAAGCGTGCATATCCGTCACTAAGTGACACTCAAGGCGCTTTAACATACCGTGTGTCTCAAAAAAACCTATACACTTTTGAAATGGCTGCCGAATAAAAATGATACGACTCTAGGGCAAAATGTTTATGTGTATGGATAGCTTATAGTCTCAACTTTGATATGACACCAAAAAATCAGGAAAATAATTCATGCCTGGGTGAGCACTGCTCAATTTAGTTAGCCTTCCTTGATAAATTCATGATCAAATGCGATCAGTTTGGGTTTGCTGAGTGAATTGTATGGTTTATTAAATCATTTTTAAATTCATGAGTGAACAGGAATTGTATTTTTGTTCTTGTAGCATTGTAACTTTCCCTAGTAGACTCAGTGGTGTGATCACGGGAGTCAGGATGGGGTGATGGTAGGCTACATGTTGCAACTTCCATGTTACAAACTGTGTTTTTTTTACACATCTGTAACTTTGAATAAAAACTTTCACCCAACATTTCAGTTGTTGTAAGAGGAGTTGAACATTTCATTGTTTTTTCTTAATGACCAGATGGGGATTAAGTAAATTGATTATTCAAATACGGCTTGTTGAAAACAGGAATGTCACAGATGTTGGCTACTTATTCTTCAGGTTACCCATTGACCTGAAGTAGCAGACATCTTGGATGGAATTGTATTAAAGTCACCTGGAAGTGGTATTTTTTCAAAATAAAGCTTTTGTCACTAATATATGTGTTTTGATGAGTGGAATGTGAATAAACAATTAACTAAGGTTTTAAAAAATCAGTTCTTATGTTATTTACAAATTTAAGAGTAGACCCCGACTCGAGAGGGCGCTGTTCGTGACGTCAATCGAGGCAGACTTTGCCTGTAATGCGTAGAGTAAACACAATTGCAAAGTACATGTACGGACCATGTCGTGAGTTTGTACGTTTAAAAAAAAAAAAAAATGTTTGTTTCCTCTAATGCCGACCAGGTGTATTGCTGCTGAATGCAGAAAAACACTTTTTGAAATGTACCAACTCACGACTTGGACGTACATGTACTTTGCACGTGTGTTTACTATACGCATTGCAGGCAAAGTCTGCCTCGATTGACGTCACAAAAGGGGTAGGCGGAGTCAGCCCCCCAAACAACTTCATGTATTTTTTAAACATATAAATCGTGACAAACAATTACTAAAAAAATTGTTTTATTGTTCGTAAGCATATACTCTTATGTTTGAAAGAAAAAAAAATCTATTTCCAGGTGACTTTAAGCTACAAAGGACTACCTCTCACGAAGGGAAGGCTAATTCCTGCGCAGCCTATTTTTCAATCCTTCACAAAAATGAGCAGTGTTCACCCAACCATCAATTACTTTCAGACTTTTTGGTGCCATGTGAAAGTTGAGACCATTAGCTATCCATACACCTAAACAATTTCCTCCGTCATCATATACTTTTTATTCGGCAGCCATTTCAAAAGTGTATAGGTTTTTTTGAGACACACGGTACAGTACTTTCTGCAAGGTATGTGGGACTATGTACATTTTTGAATTATGCGACCCTAGTTTTTTTAAATTCTGGTGATGAGTTAGGTCTGTAAAAGGGATGACTGTGCTGCAAACGGACCCGGTCTGTGTGCGCGGACATAGTAAGTCTGTCTGTGTCCACATCTACATGACGCCCTGACGGCACCACGTTTAGCACGTCCATAGTACGGCCGTTCCGTTCATTGTACGCCTTCCCGTTCCATTCCGTTCGTTGTACGCCCCCTCGCTTTAAGTTTTTTGCCAATCTGTCTAAATGCAGAACGAGATGGTCAGCCAAATATTTTGATCAGGCTCAAAGTCCCGGAGCACCATCCTGATCAAACCCATCCGTGCCCATCCATGAGGTTCGTAAACAGATCGTAAAAAGTCCTTTCGGCTACATTTTCCAGAAAATAGTGAGGACTAGTCCGGTGATGGGGTAATCAGGCCTGTATGCTTCGTTTTTGAAAAGGCAAGGGCACCAAGGCAGTTTCTCCTTGGTAAAGGGCACGCTATGAGCAAGTTGTAAATTTCTACTGGAGCATTTCAAGGGCACCAAGGCAATGACCAGGGGGCATAGAGGCAATTGCCTTTGTTGCCTCTTTGAAGTATCAGGCCTGGGTGTTACAGGTCATTTAACAGTAGTGTTTCACTCTCAGAGAGTGTTGTTGAATCACTTTTGTTATAAGTCTGGACAAGAATAGGTGAAAGATGCAAAACTAAATATGCAAATCAGTACACAACTCGCTTGATGTAGAGAATACCGTTACAGCCGTTTCAGACAGGCGCTCAAGAGTTGCACCAAACCAAATTTTGAATTATTGTACATATGAAAAGCTTGTACATGAAAAGTCTGGAACAGTTAGGAGTGACTGGACGCGCCAGAAGTCAAAAGATTAACTGTTGCCGTCGTTCTGAACGACTCTGGAGCGCCTTGGTTTCAGAAATGGAACTTGTCATGAGCCTTGACAATGTAAATGTTATGTTAAGTTCGCCTGTCTGAAACAAAAGGTTATTTTGGTCGACCTAGAGTTGCTCCTAATCTATTTGGTTCGGCTGTCTGAAACGGGTGTTAGTTTTGTGTAGCCTGTGTGGCTGCAGTTTCTTGCGTTTGTTCAACGGATATGGACTCCACAATGTGGACTCTGTTTCGATTGAAGCGGCCTCGTACAAGCTGAAAAGTTGGTTACGAAATTGTTTATACTTGAAGCAATAAACAACAGGGTTGACACTCATGTTACATGTAACTATAGCTGTAAAAACCTGGGACAGCTCAATTGTCACAGCAAAGTCAATAGCTCTGGTAGTTATGAGAAGTCCTAGCACTTGCATCGGTGTCCAGCAGATGAAAAATAAGATGCCAGCGATAAACATTGTCTCTAAGCAGTTCATTTAGCCTTACTCAGTTCCTTTGCTGTTGACCGTCAGCCAGTTTGCGTCGAAGAACTATAAATATACGGACATTAAGCAAATGTCATAAGTGTTACTGGAATGAGATAGTTCAGCGTAAAACTATATACAAATGCGATATTCACAAAGTTGTACATGTAGTTCAATTGACACTCTCCTTTTGTGTTGACCAACATAACCAAAGGGGCATAAGTTGCGCTAGTAAAGCCAACTGCCCAGGCCAAACCCATAGCAACTTTGATCCTGAAATACGTGAAGGAGTTACGATGTTTGACTGGTTAGCAAGTAGCCATAAAACGCTCCAGTGAAATGACCACCAAGTTGTATGTGGATGAGACTGTCAGACCCAACATAAAATAACCAGAGTTTAAAAACGGACACAGCATCTCACCAAGAAAATCTTGTCTGATTTGAATCCCTGGCAAAATGAAAAGAAGGAACACAACATCCAGTAGAAAAAACACCGCAACAGAAATGAAGTCTATTATGGATTGATGAAGGATAAGTTTACTGGTGAGAGAGCTGAACTCTTTGTGTCTTATCGTCATAACAGCGATCACCATGCCGTTTACTACAAGAGCTGAAACTACGATGATGATGTTGACCACAAGAATAATATTATTGAGATCCATTGTTTCAAGTCTGGAGACACGTTTGAAACGATTTGATGTTGAAACAAAACGAAGCAATATTTTGTTTTTGTCTTTGAAGACTTGATCTCTTCCGTCTGTCCTCCCTGAATCCTCAACTTGAAATGAACATCTCCAGAGAAGAATTATTTTAGAAGTCAGGCCATCAGAATAAATTTAACAGTCTGGAAATAAATAGTCAAGACTTTAGTAGTTTCTTCTCTTTTTTAAATTGAAAAATAAAAAAAATCTAAAGTCGAAAAATTCGATCAAGGTTTTGAATTAATTTCATTCCCTACTACAAGAATTAAATTAATTACAATCTGTGTTTTATAATCAATCAACAGAACCACTTTAAATGTTTTTAAAGTAGAAATTATAGCGGAGACAGTTTTTAAGTTGGTAACCACCAGTGTTGATTTTCTTTTGAGAGATGGCAGAGTATGCAGCATACTAATTGAATTATTAAGGTGGTTGTTGAAAACTTTGTGACTTTCCAGTAATGAACTGAAGGTTGATTCTTGAAAGTTTAGAGATGTTCCCTGTCGTGGTTGAGCAGATAAAATCCCCAATCTCGAGCTCTGATGTTTCTGATCAGCAGAGTGTGGGTTTGAGTCGTGACACTTGTGTCCTTAAGTAAGATAACCATTATTGCTGCATCATTTGGATGGGACGTAAAGCAGTAGGTGTTTTGAGTCTGGACATAAATAAGTGATACATGTAGATATATGCCAAACTAAATATGTGCAAATCAGTACACAACTCACTTGATGCAGAGAATACTGTTAGTTTTGTGTAGCCTGTGTGGCTGCAGTTTCCTGTGTTTGTTCAACGGATATGGACTCCACAATGTGGACTCTGTTTCGATTGAAGCGGCCTCGTACAAGCTGAAGAAGTTGGTCACGAAATTGTTTATACTTGAAGCAATAAACAACAGGGTTGACACTCATGTTACATGTAACTATAGCTGTAAAAACCTGGAACATGTCAACTGTCACAGCAAAGTCAATAGCTCTTGTTGTTATGAGAAAGCCTAGCACTTGCATCGGTGTCCAGCAGATAAAAAATAAGATGCCAGCAATAACCATTGTCTCTAAGACGTTTCGTTTAGCCTTACTCAGAACTCCGTTCCTTTGCTGTTGACCATCGGCCAGTTTGCGTCTAAGAACAATAAATATACGGACATAAGCAAATGTCATAAGTGTTACTGGAATTAGATAATTAAGTGTGAAACTATATGCAAATGAGATATTCACATAGTTGTAGTTCATTTCACACTCTCCTTTGGTGTTAACAAACATCACCCAAGGTGAAACAATTGCGCTAGTAAAGCCAATAGCCCAGGCCACACCCATAGCAACTTTGATCCTGAAATAGGTGAAGCTGTTACGATGTTTGATTGAGTAGCAAGTAGCCATAAAACGCTCCAGTGAAATGATCACCAAGTTGTAGGTGGACGAGACAGTCAGACCCAAGGTAAAATAACCAGAGTTTAAAAACCAGCAAAGTATCTCACCGAGAAAATCTTTTCTGACTTGAATCCCTGACAATATGATTGGAAGGAATATAACTTCCAGTAGAAAAAAACACCGCAACAGAAATGAAGTCGATTATGGATTGATGAAGGATAAGTTTATTGGTGAGAGAGCTGAACTGTTTGTGTCTTATCGTCATAACAACGATCGAGAGCTGAAACTACGATGATGATGTTGGCCACAAGAATAATGTTATTGAGATCCATTGTTTCAATGATGCAAGTGCTAGGACTTCTCATAGCTACCAGAGCTATTGACTTTGCTGTGACAATTGAGCTGTTCCAGGTTTTTACAGCTATAGTTACATGTAACATGAGTGTCAACCCTGTTGTTTATTTCTTCAAGTATAAACAATTTCGTTCCAAACGATTTGATGATTTAGACAAAACGAAGCAATAAATTGTTTTCGTCTTCGAAGACTTGATTTCTTCCGTCTGTCCTCTGTGAATCCTCAACTTGAAATGATTGTCCCCAGCAAAGAATTGTTTAAAAAGTCGGGACATAACAGTCTTGAAATAAATTGAAAAAAAAATTAAAAATAAAAAATGCAGTCAAGGTTTTGAACTTATTTCATTCCATATTTTATTTATTGCAATCTGGTTTTTATAATCAATGGTTGTGGAGTTTTTCTTGAACCCTTGAAAGGTTCTACAGAACCACTATAAGTGTTTTTTAAGTAGAAATTACACCGGAGATGTTCATGTCAAGGTTTTGAATTAAGTTCATTCCATTCTAAAAGATGTTCATTATTTGCAATCTGTTTTTTATAATCAATGGTTGTGGAGTTTTCCTTGAGCCCTTGAAGGTTCGACAGAACCACTATAAGTGTTTTTTAGTAGAAATTACAGCGGAGAGGTTCATGTCAAGGTTTTGAATTAAGTTCATTCCGTTCTAAAAGATGTTCATTATTTGCAATCTGTTTTTTATAATCAATGGTTGTGGAGTTTTCCTTGAGCCCTTGAAGGTTCGACAGAACCACTATAAGTGTTTTTTAAGTAGAAATTACAGCGGAGATGTTCATGTCAAGGTTTGGAATTAAGTTCATTCCGTTCTAAAAGATGTTCATTATTTGCAATCTGTTTTTTATAATCAATGGTTGTGGAGTTTTCCTTGAGCCCTTGAAGGTTCGCCAGAACCACTTTAAATGTTTTTAAAGTAGAAATTATAGCGGAGACAGTTGTTAAATTGATTGCTACCATTGTTGATTTTCAACACCGCCGTTTTGAGAGATGGTAGAGTATGCAACATACTAATTGATTTATTGAAGTGGTTGATGAAAACTTTGTGACATTCCAATGATAAACTGATGGCTGACTTGTGAAAGTTCAAAGATGTGCCATGTCGTGGCTGAGCGGATAAGAGCACAGGTGTTTCTGATCAGCAGGAGTGTGGGTTTTGAGAGTCGTGACACTGATGTCCTTTATCAAGACACTTTTAAAACCATTGTTGCTGCGTCTTTCAGATGTGACGTAAAGCCGTTGGTCCTGTGTAATGTGTAACGAACGTAAAAGAACCTAGTGTACTTTATTGAAAAGAGAATGGATATGCCCCGGTGTTCCTGGTTTGATTGGCTGCATATTGTGCCACAGCACCTTGTAAACCATTGTTCTATGTTTACATACATTTACAAATGGAGTAGATCTCATAATTCATACAAAGTCCCTTGAAGGAAAATACTGTATGTTAAAGCGCCTTGATAAAATACTGTATGTTAAAGGCAGTGGACACTATTGGTAATTACTCAAAATAATTATTAGCATAAAACCTTACTTAGTAACGAGTAATGGGGACAGGTTGATGGAATAAAACATTGTGAGAAACGGCTCCCTCTGAAGTGCAGAGTTTCCGAGAAAGAAGTAATTTTCCATGGATTTGATTTCGAGACCTCAGATTTAGAATTTGAAAGCATAAAACTTCGTGTGACAAGGGTGTCCTTTCTTCCATTATTATCTCGCAAGTTCGACGACCAAATGAGTTCAAATTTTCACAGGTTTGTTATTTTATATGTTGAAATACACCAAGAGAGAAGACCGCACCAAGAGAGAATTTCTGCGCCAGCTGTGTTAGGGTAGAATTTGGGTAGAGAGAAGGTTATGGTTAAGTGTCTTGATCAGGGACACAAGTGTCACGACCGGGATTCGAACCCACACTCTGCCGAACAGAAACACCAGAGCTCAAGCATTGAGTTCGGTGCTCTTATCCACTCAACCATCAGGCCCACATTCATATGGGATTTAAACAATTGAAGGGTTCCAAAAAACCAAAGGTATACATTTCCTTTTAAACAACGGTCTCTGCTAAGCAGATTTGTTAAGCTATAGTTTTCTTTGTCACTAGCCTTGTCTTTTCAAACAATGTCAGCAGCGTGTTGATAATTGATAAACGAGTTTAGAATAATTTGCAAATTATTCATTTCAATTGAGGCCTTTTTTTATTTAGTGAGTTTTCTGTTTCAAAGCAAGGGCGAAACATTCTGATATACTCACTCTGATTAAATTTTACACTCTTCATTGGACAGGAACGCACTATGTTTGAAAAAAAAAAATGGATTGTGTTCTTGCTCGGTGATCGTGATTGTGGAAAATTGCATAAGAGGTGGGTGGGGAATCAATCGAGAATTCAAATCCGATCGGAAATCGGTGCTCTTGCAAAAGTCGGCAAAAACCAAACCTGCAAAAACACCATCTGTGCAATTGTGTCAGTTTAAAAAAAGATTTAAATACAAGTTCAGTAAGTTTTTTGGGTTGTTTTGTATGTTGATTCTTTGAAAAAAAAAAGCTGTATGCAATTTACACTTTAGCTTGCAGCTGACTTCATGTCTAGTTATATTTAGTACTGCGGCCGGTCACATGGCTGAGCAGTCAAGCGCACTGGAAGCAACCTCTGGTGTTTCTGATCAGCAGAGTGTGGGTTCGAGTCCCAGTCGTGACACTTGTGTCCTTAAGCAAGACACTTAATCGTTATTGCTGCTTCCTTCATATGGGACATAAAGCAGTTGGACCCGTGTGTTGTGTAATGCACAAGAGAAGAGGTCAGCTTCTGTGTTCCTGGTTTGATTGACTGCATATTGAGCAACAGCACCTTGTAAACCATTACTGCTTGGTGCTAAAAAAGGCAATAATTCTCTTACTTCAACACAAAGCTCCACAGTCCTTGGAGGAAACACACTGAGCGTTTTGAGACGGCATCCCGGGGTAGATAAGGCGCTATATAATATTATTATATCGTTATGTTACCTGCTGCTAAAATATAGGATTTGAACTGCCTCTAGCTATCGGGCAATCTCGGCAGTCTAGTTGGTAAGACACTGGACTAGAATTGCAGAGGTTGTGGGTTCGAATCCCACCCGAGTAATATGCCTGTGATTTTTTTTCACAGAGCTCGGAAAAGTACTGAGAATACAGTGCTAACACACATTGGTTATATGGGTAAAACCAAAATGAATATTCAGTATCCCAATGCAAATTTCCACAAAGTTGCTATATTTGTGCTTAGTCTCCGCTACAAGTCCCTTGTGACATTTAGTCAGCCTGTGTAGTTTGCTGTATTGGGTCAATAGATATCGACATTGCATTAGTCTCCACTTCAGTCTGAACTCGGTTCCTACGGAACCGACTGCGCAGAAGTTGAAGAAGTTGTTTGCGGAAATGTTCATACTTGAAGCAGTAAATGATGGGATTGACGCTCATGTTGCACATGACAATGGCCGTAACAACTTTCAGAGCGTCCGACGAATAATATTTTGTGTGTAATATATCCGTGGAGACGAGAAACCTGAATATCTGAAGCGGTGTCCAGCATATTATAAATATGATCCCAGCGATCAGCATCGTCTCCTGGACGTTTCGTTTCGCCTTTCCGATGATACCGTCTCGTTGTTGTTGCGCGCCAGCCAGTTTGCGTCGAAGAACGATGAATATACGAACATACGCAAATGTCATGAGTGTCACAGGGATCAGATATTCAAGCATTATACCCAAAACGAATATCATATTTGTTAAATGAGAGTACACGGCACACTCTCCTTCACCGTTTATATACTTCGCTAAAGCGGCGGGTACCGAGTATGTTAAACCGATTACCCAGGCCACACCCATAGCAACTTTGATCCTGAAATACGTGAAGGAGTTACGATGTTTGACTGGGTAGCAAGTAGCCATAAAACGCTCCAGTGAAATGATCACCAAGTTGTATGTGGATGAGACTGTCAGACCGAAGAGAAAATTCCCGTAGAGAACGAATCGGCAGAGCACCTCCCAGAGGAAAGTCTGATCATTTTTCATCCTCATTGGAGTGAGTCGTAAAACTACCACTTCAAAAACGAAGAACACCACACCAGAAACTAAGTCGATTATTGATTGATGGCGGATAAGTTGATTTGTGAGAGAGCTGAACTGTTTACGTCTAATCGTCATAACAGCGATCACCACGCCGTTTCCTAAAATGGCTGAAAAAGCAATGACGGTTTTGATCACGGTGAGAACATTGCCACCGGACTCCATTGTGTCGAGTCGTTTCTTATTCTAGAATTATTTCCTCAGACAATGATGGAGAGATGATGACGACGAAGAAAAGACAACAGAGAAACGACACCAGAATGTTCGGATGAAGAAAGGCTGTTACATTTCTCTTGAGATGTTTTGTCACTCTGCTGTATTTTTTTAGCCTTCAAATGCCATTAGTTGTCAAGTTGCGGTTGTCATCCATTTCCTTGAGTTGTTGAAGTTGAATCCCTTGTTGTTTATTATTTGATACGTTTAATCACGGCAAAGAAAAGGGTATCTTAGATACAGGTAGATCCAATCCAATCTCGCAGAAAGCAAGAAGCACAATATGTTTCTCTGTATTCCTGTCTCCTTTAATTAGGTTAGTATGAAAGTGAACATGCACTGCTTTTAAAATTTGTTTGAAATTAAATTTGATGCCTGAATTTGATTTCCTTTGTTTACCTTTGTGTTGGGGTTCTTCTTTCATGCTCCGACTCACTTGTATCAAAGGGATAATTTTAAAAAACCTGCATCGGTGAATAATCATGGAACAAAAGCAAGCGAACAATGTAATTTATTTGTTTGGATTCTCAATCAAAAACAGAGGCTATTTCTTCATGGCAACTTCTCCCTATAAATAACAGCGGTACCACCCAACCCCTTGCAGTCTTAAAAACTAAAGCAACTCAGCAAGTAAAATTTTGAAAGGGGACTTTTTCCCATCATTATCTTTAAAACTGTAGGTTTAAAGGCAGTGGACACTATTGGTTATTACTCAAAATAATTATTAGCATAAAACCTTTACTTAGTAACGAGTAATGGGGAGAGGTTGATAGTATAAAACATTGTGAGAAACGCCTCCCTCTGAAGTAACGTAGTTTTTGAGAAAGAAGTAATTTTTCACGAATTTGATTTTGAGACCTCAGAATTTGATTTTGTGGTCTCGAAATCAAGAATCTGAAAGCACACAATTTGGTGTGGCAAGGCTGTTTTTTCCTTTCATTATTATCTTGTGCACCTTCAACGACCAATGGAGTTCAAATTTTCACAGGTTTGTTATTTTATGCATCTATGTTGAGATACACCAAGTGAGATGACTGGTCTTTGACAATTACCAATAGTGTCCAGTGTCTTTAAGGAGGCTATTTATAAAACATGACTTCAGAAGGTTGAACAAGAACGGTAAAGATTAATTGATGTTTTGGTTGGTCACCAATTAGTTGTAATGAAATTGATGGATGGGAACTCTGAAGGTGAAGTTACTGATTAGATTCTTTATGCGAGACAGGGTCTCCTAATTGGAGGGAAAATCCACAAGACTGTACGCAGGCCTGCGTATGCTTCGTTTTTTTAAAGGGCAAGGACGCCAAATTCTGCTTGGTAAAGAGCACTCCTATGATCCAAATGTATAAAAAAAAATTAAAAACACCTGAAATTCTGGAAGACGTAGAACTCATTTTAAAGGCAGTGGACACTATTGGTCATTACTCAAAATAATTATTAGCATAAAACCTTTCTTGGTGACGAGTAATGGGGAGAGGTTGATGGTATAAAACAGTGTGAGAAACGGCTCCCTCTGAAGTGCCATAGTTTTCGAGAAAGAAGTAATTTTCCATGAATTTGATTTCGAGACCTCAGATTTAGAACTTGAGGTCTCGAAATCAACCATTTAAATGCACACAACTTCTTGTGACAAGGGTTATTTTTCTTTCATTATTATCTTGCAACTTTGATGACCGATTGAGCTCAAATTTTCACAGGTTTGTTATTTTATGCGTATGTTGAGATACACAAACTGTGAAGGCTATTCTTTGACAATTACCAATAGTATCCACTGCCTTTAACAGTATTAAACAGGAGCCAAGTTTGCATAAGCACTGTCAGGCCTTTATGCTTTGTTTTTAAAAGTGCAAGGGCACCAAGGCATTTTATCCGTGGAGGGCACCCTACAGTGTATGAGGAAATTGTAAATTTCTACTGGAGCATTTCAAGGGCACCAAGGCAGTGATCAGGGGGCATGGAGGCAATCTCCTACATTGCCTCCGTGAAGTATCTGGCCTGCCTTACATGTAGGACTCCAGTCCAGGACTCGGACTTCGGTCTTGAGTCTCAATTTTGGGGACTTGTACTTGACTGAAGTTATTTGGCAAAAGGTTCAAACTCTGAGACAATTTGGCTTTGTTACAACCCAAATCATTTAAAATTTACCTGACCGGAGGTCGTTGGTTCGAATCCCACTCTAGTCAATTCTTTGTTCAACTCCGAAAATCATTCAATAATTTACCCAGCCAGTTTCCCTTGTGGTTTATATTGATTTATCTTCCAGTACACGCTAATCCACCAATCAGATGCTCAAACTACTAGGGGGATAAAAACATGTACTAATTCCTCTGTTTTATATACTACTTCCTCTGTTTTTATTATACAGTGCATAATGTGAATGTCAATGGGTCACGCTACGTATACAGACAGTGCAAAAATTACATTCTAAACTTTGTGGTTTCGTCGCAAAATAACGTTTTGAAATTTGAAACTTTGTGCCTTGACTTACGTGAAACTGGAAGATAAGTTCGTTATAACACGCGCCCTCGTGGAATACAAACAAGTTTAGTGGTCTGCGTCCCATACCCATATGGGATGCAGAAGTGCTGTATTTTTCTGTATTCCACTTGCGCTTGTGTGATAACTTATAATATGATAATTAAAGGCAGTGGACACTATTGGTAATTACTCAGAATAATTGTTAGCGTAAAACTTGGTAACAAGTAATGGCTGTTGATAGTATAAAATATTGTGAGAAGCGGCTCCCTCTGAACTCACATATTTTTTTGAGAAAGAAGTAAATTTCCACGAATTTGATTTCAAGACCTCAGATTTAGAATTTGAGGTCTCGAAATCAAGCATCTGAAAGCACACAACTTCGTGTGACAAGGTTTTTTTTCCTTTCATTATTATCTCGCAACTTTGATGACCGATTGAGCTCAAATTTTCACATGTTTGTTATTTTATGCATATGTTGAGATAAACCAAGTGCGGAGACAGCTCTTTGACGATTACCAATAGTGTCCACTGTCTTTAAATGCTACAATATATCTTTGTCTTTTTGATTAGCTGAGAGACCAGACGAATCCTTCTTCATGAAACTTGATTCAAGTATGAAAAAGAACTCTACATTTGTCAGAAAGCTGGTGAGTTTTTTACGAGTAATAAACGATTCCATCACAAATGTTTTCCTTTGTCTGGATATACGGTGAACATTTGTTTATCAATCATTTAAAATTTCAGCTAGTCGGTACATTGAGACCAATCCAAGAACTGACTCTGCGGGAGGGGTAGTCCCAGGCAATTTTCTATACCTTCCGCCAGGGTAGTAGTTAAAAAGCAGGACAGTTCTTTTCAGAACTGAGAAGTCTCCCGAACATCCTGTAAATCTACTCCCTGTTAGTAGAATAAAGAAAGACAGTTCTCTAAAGAACAAACTCTACCTGGCAAGTAGATACACACATGGTGTTACCGCAAACCAAATATATAATGTAGAATTTCCTAAAATGTTGTAAAAGAAGAAAGGCTGTTGTGGCACTGATAAGACTAACAAATTGCGATGCAATCAGGCAAAATGAGTTGTCTGTCGTTTTTCATTTTCTGTTAAACATTTGAAAAGACCATAATCTATGCTGTAATATTATTCTTAAAACCCAATGTTGATACCACCTTTCATTCAAAAGTGGTGAAAGTAGAAAAACAAAGAGATAAGAGAGCATAAACTGAGAAAACAAGCTGGCCAAAAATTGTTAAAGGCAGTGAAAACTACTGGTTTTTACTCAAAATAATTGTTAGCATAAAAACTTACTTGGTAACAAGCAATGGGGAGCTGTTGATAGTATAAAACATTGTGCGAAACGGCTCCCTCTGAAGTAACGTAGCTTTTGAGAAAGAAGTAATTTTCCAAGAATTTTATTTTGAGACTTCAGAATTAGATTTTGAGGTCTCGAAATCAAGCATCTGAAAGCACATAACTTCAAGTGACAAGGTTGTACTATATTCCACTATTATCTTGCAAATTCACCAACCAATTGAGTTCAAATGTTCACAAGTTTGTTATATTTTGTGCATATGTTGAGATACACTAAGTGAAAAAATGAGAAGACTGGTCTTTGACAATAACCAATAGTGTCCAGTGTCTTTTAACATTGACTTTTCTGAATGGCCACTAATGAAACCATCATTTTCTCCGCAGAAAACCTTGACCGAGCAACAGCGGGATTCCTTAACCGCAGAGTTTAACAGCCTCAACTTGACCAAGTACGTCGGCGAAGTGGCCACGGCCATCGTGGAGTCTAAATTCAAGATGGCCGACATCAGCTGCGCAGTGCACATCTGTTCCCTGGTGCACCAGCGGTACGCTGAGTTTTCAGCCCACCTTCAACAGGCGATACAGAAGTGTCACCCGGCACAGGCAAAGAAAGAAGATTCAAAGGAAACAAAGAAAGAACCGGTAAGGATACAAGCTTTTATCTCTATTATATTGACTGGATAGGACATTTGGGAAACATAAATAGGCGGCAAGGCACAGTAAAATCAAAAACAAATCAAAAACAAAAACAAAGAAAAACAGAGACAACAAAATGAGTCCTTGAAAAACTGTGACAAAAGATAAGTTTTGAGAAGAGATTTGAATTTTGTGGTACATCGACAAGATCTAAGATTAAGTGGTAGAGAGTTCCAAATACGTGGCACAGCCAGACAGCTGAAGAAAAAGACCTGTCACCCCATGACTGTTGAGACATGGGTTCAATGAGGAGAAGCATGGAACTTGATCGAAGATTCCTTAATGGAGTGTAAACTTGAAGCAGTTTAGAAATATAGTGGGGAGCCTTGCCATTAAGAGCTTTGTGGACAATGAGCATCAGCTTGAAGATGTTTCAGTGAGAGATAGGGAGCCATTGTAGTTATTTAAGAATGGGGGTGATAGAACAGGATTTCTTAGACATAGTCACAATGCAAGCAGCGGTATTTTGGAGGCGTTAAAGTCGGGAAATCTGGTTGTTAGGAAGACTGTGGAAAAGAGCATTGCCGTGGTCAAGACAAGAAGTGTCATGGCCGAGCAGTTAAGAGCACCAAATTCAAACTCTGGTGTTTCTGATTAGCAGAGTGTGGGTTCAAGTCCCAGTCGTGACACTTGTGTCCTTAAGCAAGACACTTGACCATGATGCTTCGTCCTTCAGGTGGACATAAAGCCATTGGTCTCGTGTGTTAAGTAATAGTACCCAGTGCACTTATTGAAAAGAGAATGGGTTTGCCCGGGTGTTCCTGGTTTGTTTGGCAGCATATTGCGCCACAGCTCCTTGTAAACCATTAAAAAAGGAGTAGATCACATAATTCAAACTTGCAGGAAATACTGTATGTTAAAGTGCCTTGAGCATCACTGAGTAGCGGATATGCGCACTATTAAAGAAGCCACTATTATTATAAGGTCGGGCGCGTTGTACACGTTTGATGATCAACGGCGCGACAAGCTTTAGAGGGCTTACAAGGAAAAACACGCATGCGCAAGGGACTTGTTTGCAGACACCATTGATCTCTTGAGATCAATGGCACACACCTACTATTATGGTTTTCCAAACACTAAAACATACATGTAGCACGTCCTGTTCTTGGTGAAAGGAGATTCAAATTTTCTGAAAATCTGAAGTTCTATAAGCCTATATAATAAGGATAGTCCATATGAAGCTGGCAGTTCAACAAATCTTGTTTGAATTCATTTTTGTTTTCTTTTTTTCTTGTTCTCTAGGTCCTTTTTGACAGCAGGATTCGAGTAGAGCTCCGTTTCTTAGCAGAGGTGAGTAACGTGTGGTGGGAAAACAAATTGGGCCCAATTTCATGGTTCTGCTAACTGCCAAATTATGCGCTTACGATCACCATTCTTCTCTTGCAGCAGGGCAAGCCCTGGCCCAATTTGATAGCGTTGATTTGATTTCCATTTCAAAGCGCTGCTAACCGTATAAGCACACGAAAAGGCAAGCTAACCTTCCGGGCTTACCGCACTGGAATATACATATGACGTCACATTGCAAATCCATGGTAAACCTGCAATATCGCCGCCCAATTTTTCTGCTAACCTGTGAAATACGCTTGAACCTTAGCAAATTTTTCTACAGTAAGCACGAAAATTTGCTTACCGTTAAGCAGCGCTATGAAATTGGGCCCAAAACTTCTGCGCTAGCTGTGTAATGAAAAAACATTGTAACATGGAGTACACACGCGCACAAGCAAAAATTCCCTACTGAGCTGCAAAATACGCTTGATGTAAGTGCAGAATTCCCTGCTTCCCCAAGCGCTACTCTTTGCTAATGGTAAGTAGAGCCATGAAATTGGGCCCAGGTAACATGATTTTGATGATAAAGTGCGGTTTGCTGTAGCATCATGTGAAAATCTCTCTTTTTGAGTAGTGTTGATTTTGAAAAGAACCGTATGCTCTGGTCGTCTTCAAGAGAACGCTGGACTAACATGGTGTTACCGCAAAACTCACCTTATTATAGTCCAATTATTGTCGACTAGACAGAGTTAAAAAATTATAAAAATAAACCGTTCTTATAAAGTCCCAATGCGCTGTACAAAATCCATTGAGAACAGAATTAATCAGAGCTTAACAAATGAGTTTTGTAAAGGCATTTTTAATTGATCAAGAGTTTGTGCGTCTTTGATGTTTTGGGGGAGTTTGTTCCAAATAGTGGAAGAAGACGTTGAAAAGGCTTGTTGGCTGATGACTTTGTTGATGCCGATGAACAGGTAAATTGTGATTGGGAGGGGAGGTTCCTTGAAGGCTTATAGTTGTGAATTAGTTCTTGCAAATATTTTTGTGCGTAGCCATGGATACAGCTATGCATGTAGGTCAGAGTTTGAGCCAAGTCAGTCGAGCTATATAGTCAAGGATAGTCCTTACTCAAACTTGACCCCTGTATAATACTGTTAAAAATAGTTCTTTGTCCTCAATGATTTTTTGATTTTTTTTTAGTTGATTGTCGGAGGAGTGTTCACGGAGAAAGAAGGTCTACCTTCTCTAAACACGCTGCTCTCATCGGTCCTGAAGGCAGATAAAGAGAACCACACTCACATCTCCATCATCAGCAGCTTCTTAAAACACTGCGGAGAAGACTACGCCGGGATAGTGCCTCGTAGAAACCGGTAAGTCGGGTTGTCGTAGTGGTATCTGTTCTTGCCATCCACCTCTAGGACATCGGTGAAAATTTCTCATCAAGCAAAATTTGTATGATCACTCATTTTTTGTAAAGTGGGTTGGGTTTGAACAAAGATAAATTGACTGGAGCGGGATTCGAACCAATGTTCTCCGGGTTAACGTACCAGCGCTCTACAAAATGAACCTTCCAGCTTTTGGTTGGCAGTTTCCCTTTCAAAGACATTGACTAAAGCCCTGTTCATACTTCCTGCGAATGTAAATGCGATTCAAATTTGACGTGAATTTGACGTTACAACTCTCAAGAGATTTGAGCTCAACTCAACCCCTGGGAATTATTTGTTGCGAATTTGTGACGTCAACATTCATATCGCATTCGCAGGAAGTATGGACCAGGCTTGATAGGTAGACCATCGTGCCATCGATTCGTGGGCCGACGTCGGGTTGGGTTGTGATATCACCGAACTCAGCAGCACTGGTGAGACAGGCTGTGGTGGGAGCGACACTCAATGGTTCAAGAGGGGTTCACAACTTTTTTTCCACTTAGAAGTTATAGCTAACATATGAAATCATTTTATTTTTAGTTGTTGACAAGAAATGAACCCAATTTTGCCAAATGAGAACTCAGCTGGGGCTCCATGTAAGCTTTGCTAATTTGACTGGACAAACTGTAATGCAACTGACCGTAATGCGACTGACTATCGTTTTGCCATGTATGCCTAAAAGTTCAAGTTGCTGACCATTTATAAGTATCATGTTGGATACTCATGTATAAAAGTTGTTTGATACATGTAGTAAAACTTTTGCAAGTTTTTTAGTTAGAGGAAACTTTTGAATTGTGACCAGTGTATTTTTTACCATGCCCTTTTTGTGTAGTGTGACTGACCGCTTTTTACAACGTTATAACATTAAGAGCACAAAGACCACAACATTTCTAAAATCATTACTTCAAAGCCTTGGGTGTCAAGTACAAATCAGCCTAGGAACTTAGTGGAAAGTAATCTCACATAGAACTACTAGCACCAAGATCAAGAAATGAGACAGAAAAGTGTAATGCGACTGACCATGGAATTGCCCCTGCATTATGTCTACTAGAGAGAGAAAGAGACAGAAACGGCCAACATACATGTAGGGCTACACACAGCTCAGACCCAAGCTACTTAAAACTTACCCAGTCCATTTCCCTTGTGGTTTGTTACTCGGTCATTCATTTTTGGAGTGTGGATGTTCTGTTCTTCAGAATCCTTGCTGATAAGTTCAACTTGACTCTCCCAGTGAGTGAGATCTTCTCCGCCCAGCGGAAGAACGCCTACAAGGGACTCCTGAAGGAGCATTACCTGTCTCTGACCAAGCACCTACTGAAGGAGCATCGGGATCTTCAGAGTGTAGAGAAGCAGAATCGAAGAATATTACAAGTAAGATTTTTACCAAACAGAGAGAGCTGGCATTTATTTACGTTTCCCCTTATCCTTGCCCCTTAGCCTTACTCCATTTGTTGCGTGGCGGAGTGGGAAAAGCTAACTGGACTCAACCTCTGATGTTTCTGATCAGCAGAGTGTGGGCTCGAGTCCTGGTCTTGACACTTGTGTCGTTAAGGCAGAACCAATTATTGCTTTGTCCTTCGTATGGGATGTTAATCATGGGATCATGTTAAAGACACTGGACACCTTTGGTAATTGGCAAAGACCAGTCTTCCCACTTGGTTTATCTCAACATATGGTTATAATAACAAACCTGTGAAAATTTTAACTCAATAGACCGATCCATTAGGCTCCGCCCACGACGCACGTGTGAGCAAGAACACGTGGGGCTCTCCAATGCCTTTCTGCACAACTCTGCCGCGCGCGCCAAGATACTTGCACGCATGTCGGACCTTATTTGTTGGACCTTCGTTGCGTTGTGATTGGTCAATACGGAATGGGGCGGAGCTTAGTGGATTGGTCTTTTGGTTGACGATGGAAGAAAAAACAACCTTGTCACACAAAGTTGTGTGCTTTCAGATGCTTGATTTCAGGACCTAAAAATCAAATTTTGAGGTCTCGAAATCAGAGTCAAATATTTAAGTGGAAAGTTACTTCTTACTCAAAAACTACGTTACTTCAGAGGGAGCCATTTTTCACAATGTTTTATACAATCAAGAGCTCTCCATTGCTTGTTACCAAGTAAGTTTTTATGCTAGCAATAATTTTGAGTAATTACCAATAGTGTCCACTGTCTTTAAAGAAACAGGCTAAAAAGACACATCCTTTTCATCGGACAACTTACACCTGTTATCTCCATGTTTTCAAAAACAGTAGTTTTAATTGAATCATGCACAAATCGATATTGCTGCTGAGTGCCCCATGCAATTTAACTGCTTTTCCATTTAGTTTATTGACATAAGTAATTCAATGCAAACACTCCCCCTCACTGAAAAGGATGTATACTTAGAAAAACTTGGAAAAGCTTGCTGGTTATGTTGATATGGGGTGTCGTGGCCAAGCGGATAAGAGCACCGAATTCAAGCTCCGGTGTTTCTGTTCAGCAGAGTGTGGGTTCGAATCCCGGTCGTGACACTTGTGTCCCTGAGCAAGACACTTAACTATAATTGCTTCTCTCCACCCAGGGGTAAATGGGTACCTGTGAGGGCAGAGATGGTTCTTGTGGTTGGTTTAGCTTAGCGCGCTACATATTTGGCGGCACAGGCTGTATACTCCCCAGGGAACTGAGATGGTTTAAGGAATGAAAAGGCCCAGTGATCAGGGGTAATAATGTTGGAAGCGCTTTGAGACATGGTGTATAAAGCGTTATATAAAAACTGATTATTATTATAACTTCTTTATTTCCGTTGTTTGTTTTTCTCAGACTAAGGGAGAGTTGAGCGAGGAGAGAAGGAAGCGTTACAATGAGATTCAAGCTTCGTATCAGAAGCTCCTGGTCAACACGTCTCACTATGCCGTAAGAAACAGGATTGGTTGGAATTATAAGTGGTGTGTCATGGCCTGGAGGTTAAAGAGCACTGGATTCAAACTCTGGTGTTTCTGATCAGCAGAGTGTGGGTTTGAGTCCCAGGCATGACACCTGTGTCCTCAACCAAGACACTTAAAGACACTGGCCACTATTGGTAATTGGCAAAGACTAGTCTTCACAGTTGGTGTATCTCAACATATGCATAAAATAACAAACCTGTGAAAATTTTACCTCAATCGGTCGTCGTAGTTGCGAGATAGTAATGAAAGAAAAAAACATCCTTGTCACACATGGTCACACGAAGTTGTGTGCTTTCAGATGCTTGATTTTGAGACCTCAAATTCTAAATCTGAGGTCTCTAAATCAAATTCGTGGAAAATTGCTTCTTTCTCAAAACCTACGTCACTTCAGAGGGAGCTGTTTCTCACAATGTTTTATACTATCAACCTCTCCCCGTTACTCCTAAATCAAGAAAGGTTTTATGATAATAATTATTATGAGTAATTACCAATAGTGTCCACTGCTTTTAAAGGGAAACATTGCCTTGGATCAGGCTAGTTGGTCTTTGTTGGTCAAAATTTTGACTTCACAAAATGGCCGACCGTGTTCGTTCGAGATGAAAACGAAAACTGTGCAATTTTGAGGCAAGTTTGTGTGGATCATAATATTCTACTTTTAAATTATCAATCTAACCATATGCATTTCAAAACGAACGGTTTCAAACCCATTTCTGAGACCAACTCGCCTGATCCAAGGCAATGTATTCATTTAACCATGATGCTTCATCCTTCGGATGGGACGTAAAGCAGTTAGTCCCGTGTGTTGTGTAACGCACGTTAAAGAACTCTACAGGTGCACTAATTGAAAAGAGATGGGGTTCGCCCTGGTGTTCCTGGTTTGATTGCCAGCATATTGCGACACAACACCTTGTTAACCATTACTTGGTGCTATAAAGGAATAGGTCTCATACTTCGATACGTAGCTCCACATTCCTTGCAGGACAAAATACTGAGCGCTTTAATTTAACTTTGTAAGTTACCATTTGTCATTTTCTCTTTTTCAGGACTTAATTGATGAAGTCATGCCAGATCTTCCTGAAGCAGGTAAGAAATTGTTTTATTCAGTTTGAGATGTTGCAAAAACAAAGATATTTAACCCTGCTACCATCTGACAATTTAATACAATCCACTTTTGTTTTGAATAGGGGAATATAAGAGAGGTGTCGGGTCTTAACCAGCCAAATAAAAGTCGACAGGGTCATGTTTGTGTGAGAAAAGAGAGATGAAGGCGAGGTCCTTTGTCTCGTGGCCAAAACTCTGCTTCTTAATCTGAGTCCATCATCTACTCTTCAAACTTTAGGCCAGGATTGAGCACATCTCACAGGCTTTTTGTGTGTTGTCATCAGGTCTTCAACCCTGCAACTTATTACCTACATAGAGGGCTAGTGATCAAGTTTTTATTTTTGGTTTAACAAACCAATTTGACTAGACAGGGATTTGAACCTGTAACCTCCGGATTAACCAGCTGGCGCTCTACCAACTGAGCTATCGAGCCCTAATGTGAGCGGTCAGTCTACTTTGTCAATATATCAATCTTACTTCAGCAGTTACAGGTTGAATGACTTCTGACCGGCCACTGGCACCCCTAAACAAAGATGAATATTGTGGCGCGTCATGGCCTAGCGGTTAAGAGCACTGGATTCAAGCTTTGGTGTTTCTGATCAGCAGAGTGTGGGTTCGAGTCCCGGTCATGACACTTGTGTCCTCAAGCAAGACATTTAACCATGATTTTTTTGTAAAGTTGGGAAGGTAGTGCATTCTGCTCTGCCACCCAGGCTCCTAGTGGATGATACCCATGCCTACATACCTATGGACTGTAAAGGGAGTAACGCTGTTTCAGCCCCTGGAGTCCGTCACAACAGCCCCTCGAAAATTAGTTGATTTTAGCCCACACCTTGAAGTGGCCTTCAGGCCTTGTGTGTCTGGCGACTTGTATACAAAACATTTTTTTAAATAAATGAAATTTATTGTTGACAAAATAGGGAACCAACCACCATTATGGCTAGATAGCTCAGTTGGTAGAACGCTGACACATTAATCCAGAGGTAACAGGTTTAAATCTCGCTCTAGTCATTTTCCGCAGTCAGTTTCCCTTGTGGTTAATTGACCTGAAGTTTGAATTTGATTGATTTGACAGAAATCAGCCCAGAAGAGCGAGAAATGATGGCGCTAGATTTCATGACTGCTGACCACTCCAAGGCGGAGTTTGATTTCGAGACGTCTCTATGGGAGGACGAAGACACAAGAACATTCCACGAGAATCTGATTGATCTGAGAACGATGGTGCCTGGGGTATGTCAACTTAGGGATGTCAGTGGGTGTAGATCAAAGTGTTTTTTCCATAAGCATTTTATTCACGGGGTCGTACCATTATCATTCTGGTGTAGTTCCAAGTGTTTTTCCATAAGAATTTTTCATGGGATTTGAACCAGTATCTTTCTGGTGTATTTTCAAGTGTTCTTTCACTAGCATTTTTTCACCAGACTTTGTATTCGGTGCTCTTAAACGCTCATCTTCAAATTTTGGAAGATGAAAACAGATTAAACCAAACAGTTGCTACACACTCGAGCCTGATATTTCACGATGCCCCCTGGTCATTGCCTTGGTGCTCTTGAAATGCTACAGTAAAATTTTACAGTTTCCTTATAGTGTGCCCTGTATAAAAGAGAACAATTTCTTGGTGCCCTTGCCCTTTCGAAAATGAAGCATACATGCCTGCACACTATATGATAGGAGTCTATGGGTTTTGTACAACCTCGGAGAAATATAGCACCCTTGGCTTTGCGTCGGATGCCATCTGCCCCGTCGGGTGTACAAAACATCGCAGCATGCAACAACTGTATAATGGCTGTTTGTTTTACTTGTTGATTCTCTGTCTTCTCGTAGATTTTATTCAAGGACAGCGAGAAGAAAGGATCCCCCGATGAGAAACAAGAAGAGTTAGCCCAACTAGGAGAAGGTAATCCCTATCCCCTTCTCCTCCATACTACACAAATTTACCCAAACCTTAAAGCGTTGTAGTATTGTGTCCGCCATATCTCAAAAAGGCTTATTGCCATTTTTTGTTGGTAAAGTACCACGGCTTCTCTGTAGAATATTAATTTTGGTTTTTATACACATTTTAACCAATGTGTGTTAGCACTGTATACTCAGTACTTACCCCAAGTTCTGTGAAGAAAAAAAAATCACAGGCATATTACTCGGGTTGGGATTCAGTTAACTAGACAAAAATTGATTTATTCCCCCTGCAAATTTAACATCTAATAAATATAGGATTTGAACTGCCTCTAACTACCGGGCAATATTGGCTGTCTAGCTGGTAAGACACTGCTCTAGAATTGCAAGGGTTGTGGGTTCGAATCCCACCCGAGTAATATGCCTTTGATTTTTGTTCTCAGAACTCGGGAAAGTACTGAGTAACCAGTGCTATTACACATGGGTGTATATGGGTAAACCAAAATTAATATTCTTTATCCTGATGTAAATTAAACATCTAATATATTGTTGGGTGCCTGCTGCTAAATATAGGATTCGAACTGCCTCTAGCCATCGGGCAATCTCGGTAGTCTAGTTGGTAAAACACTGCTCTAGAATTGCAACGTTCGTGGGTAAGTACTGAGTATACAGTGCTTACACATATCGGTTAAAAACAAAATTAATATGCTTTATCCCCGATGCAAATTTAACATCTACATAATAAACTTGTTTACAGATATCGTAGCTCTTGAGCAAACGGATGATACTGAGGTCGTAACAACGGAAGAAGCGGAAGCAGCTGAGATGGCGCCCAACGAGGAGCAAGAAGTCACCACAGAAGATGAAATAATCGTAGAAGAGGTTGAGTCAACTTCAGAACCTGATCTAGATGGTTAGTTACATTGTTATGGCAATAATAATATAAGTTATCCCACAAGCGCGAGTGGAATACAGAAAATTATAGCGCTTCTACGTACCATATCCAACGAGGCCAAACGCTTCTGCGTACTACTAATAATAATTATAAATAAAGCTTATAAAGCGCCTTTTATGACTGGATCCCAAGGCGCTGTACAAACTAAAATAGCTAAACAAAAATGGTGGAAAAAAACAAAGAGCATAAAAGATTTCTAAAAATATAAACCACAAAATGGACCAGCCAATAGTTAAAACCACACACTACGAAATTTAAAAAATTCTGAAAAAGCAGTACTACGATCACATTAGTACAATATCCAATGAGGCTGAGTTGGATATGGCACGCAGACGCGTTATATTTTTTTCGTATTTCCAAGAGTGCTATATGATAGCATATTTATCTTCAAACCTCAAGCAACTTACTTGACAATCAGCATTTCACGCAAACGCGCCACTTTTGAGTTTACATTTACTTCTTATATAAGCTGTAGGCCTACGTTTTGCGCAAAGGCTTATAGAGGCGCAGTACGGAGAGTTAGAACACACAATGCGCAGGGTGTGATATGGGACATGCAGTATAAATTTATGTCACACTCCTTGTTTGCTGTGTATCGACCAATCAGAATTAAGGATTCAAGCCTGCTCGGCCACTAAAATGTACTTAAGACTTGCCTTTTAAGATGAAAAGTATCGACCAATCAGAATTAAGGATTCAAGCCTGCTCGGCCACTAAAATGTACTTAAGACTTGCCTTTTAAGATGAAAAGTTACATCTGATGATTACATCTCGTTGCCATAGATACGGAGGAAGAGGAGGAGGAGCATGATAAAACGACCAACATGAGCAAAAAGATTCTCCTGGATACCTTCCTACAGCGGCTGCCGCAGTGTGTTAATAGAGACTTCATTGACAAGGTGAGTCAAAAAAAAACTTCTTGATGCGTATAGTGTTCAACAAACTCACCTTCCTGCATTAGCCTTTCTCATGTGTTTTGTTTGTGTTTTGTTTGTGTTTTGTTTGTCTAGTCTGTCGTATTGTACACGTTTTTTTGTCTTCTGTAGTATCTACTGTTGTTTGTCTATCAATAGGTTAAGGCACAAAAGCCTCGGCTTCACCTAAACCTAATTGACGTGCTGCTTATTTATAACTATGTGTATTACTGATCAAATTAAAATGATTGTGAATTATCAAAACGCACTTATCTTCATTTACTACGAATTACTTTGTATTACATAAAACTTGAACCTAATACGTTAACAAACGTTGCTTTGAAAAGTGAAATGTAAGGACAGCAATGAAATAAATGTATGATAATGATGATGATAAGTCCCAGTCTATGACCCTACCTTAAAGACACTGGATACTATTGGTAATTGTCAAAGACTGGTCTTCACAGTTGGTCTATCTTAACATTATGCGTAAAATAAAAATCGTTCGGCAAAGTTGTAAGATATTCATGAAAGAAAAAAACACCCTTACCGCACCATGGTCACACGAAGTTTTGTGCTTTCAGATGCTTGATTTCGAGACCTCAAATTCTAAATCTGAGTTATCAAAATCAAATTCGTGGAAAATTACTTCTTTCTCGAAAACTACGTCACTTTAGAGGGAGCTGTTTCTCACAATGTTTTATACTATCAACCTCTCCCCATTACTCGTTACCAAGTAAGGTTTTATGCTAATAATTAATTTGAGTAGTTACCAATAGTGTCAACTGCCTTTATAGACTTTGGTTTCTATAAATATTTGGACATGTATTTTTGAAGTACATCATCAAATTACATACATGTGTGTCTAATACCTGATATATTGATGTTAACAACAGGCAGCAGTTGAGTTCTGTATGGATTTGAACACCAAGATCAACAGACGTAAACTGATCAAGGCATTATTCAATGTCCCAAGAACCAGGTAAATTTACCAAATATTTAGATTTCTTATTTTGTTTGTATGCTACAGTAAATTTTCTAGTTACCTCAAATATATTTGGTTTGCGGTGGCACCATGTGTGTATCTACTTCCCAGGTAGAGTTTGTTCTTAGAGAACTGTCTTGCTTTATGCTACTACCGCGGAGTAGATTTATTGGATGTTCCGACGACTTTTCAGTTCTGAAAAGAACTGTCCTGCTTTTCATCTACTACCCGAGTGGAAGGCATAGAAAATTGGCTGGGACAACTTCTTTAGCTTATAGGATCGTAATTAACTGCACTACCGTAGATTCAGTTCTTTAGATTGGTCTCAACGTTTCGACAAGCTTGCTCTAGTCATTGTCAGGAGACTGATTCACCTATTTATGTTTGTTGTGTGGTCATTTAGACTTTTTTTGGTTATTTATACCAGACACCCTTTTGGCTAATTCTATTTTCTTTCTAGCTGACATTGATAATTTTGATTTGATTGTCTTTAATAATGATTTAGATTGGATCTTCTGTCCTTCTACTCTCGTCTGGTTGCCACACTGTATCCATGTATGCCAGACATCGGCACGGAACTTGTCGAAAAACTCAAAGCTGACTTCAGGTGGCACGTAAGTCTCACTCATTCATCGTCAGAAAGCTTGTTGGGTTTTTTTCCCGTTTTTTTGTCCTTCTTTTTTTCCCTTTTTTTTCCGCAATGTATTTGTAGCAATGTCTTTTATACAGTGAACAAATAAATAACAACTAAAACTAGAACTACAAATAAATACCTAAGGTATTTGTGTTTGTAGGCTAAGTATGCCTTTGTTTTATTAACCGTTTGATTGTTTTAAAGGCACTGGACACCTTTGGTAACTGGACACCAGTCTTCTCACTTGGTGTATCTCAACATATGCATCAAATAACAAATCTGTGAAAATATTGGCTGGTTGTCGAAGTTGCTAGAGAATAATGGAAGAAAAAACACCCTTGCCGCACAAGCTGTTTGCTATCAGATGCTTGAACTCAAGACTGTAATTCAATTAAAATATTTTAGTGATAAATTACTTCTTATATTTTTTACTATCAACAGCTCTCCATTGCTCGTTTCTGAGTAAGTTTTTATGCTACGATTATTTTGAGTAATGACCAATAGCGTCCAGTGCCTTTAAGCAGAGTGGGTTTTTTTTCCATTACAAATTGTGTATAACACCTTTAACAGAAATTAAATATTTGAATTATGTGCTTTTATTTTTTGTTTCCCCCACAAGGTGAGAAAGAAAGACCAGATGATGATCGAGACCAAAATCAAAACGGTCCGATTTATCGGTAAGAAATACTCCATATTATTAATTTGTTTAGATTTTTGTTGTTTTATGTGTAAAAATACTCCTCATAGAGGACCAGCAAAAGACTGTCACGGTATTTTTACGTGAAGATTTTAATTCAATATAAACCACAAGGGAAACTGACTGGGTAAATTTTTGAAATGATTTTGGGGTTGAACAAAGAATTGACTAGAGTGGGATTCGAACCAACGACTCTAGTCAATTCTTTGTTCAACCCCAAAATCATTTCAAAAATTTACCCAGTCAGTTTCCCTTGTGGTTTATATTGATATCTGAAACAAAAAGTCGCATCCCCTTAAGGTGATCCCCTGGCTGTCGCTTCCCAGGTTGTATCGTAATTTGGGTGTGATCCCTGGCTACACGGCAGTTAACGGTTGTATGGCTTCTGACTGGCACCCCCGAACAAAGATATTGACAAAATAGGGACACCGCCAATATAGGGCTAGATAGCTCAGTTGGTAGAGCGCCGGCACGTTAATCTGGAGGTCGTTGGTTCGAATCCCACTCTAGTCAATTCTTTGTTCAACCCCAAAAAAATTTTAACTCGTCCACGTTTTAGCTGAGAGCAGATCTCTGGTCACAGCATTCTTGACTGGACACCAGCCCTCAGAAGTCAGTGAAATGATTTATAAAAATAATAATAAACGTACTTGTAACACGCCTTTTCCAAAGGATACAAAGCGCCAATTATTTTTAATTCAAGGTGAGTGGGACGAAGATTTTGAAATTATTAGACCTAATCCTTAGCACACCATGGGTGGATTTTACAAAGAGTTAGGACTAGTCTTATCTCGAGTTAGGACCAGTTACTCTTCCTAACTTAGGTCTATCCATGCAATTTGTATATCTCCTAGGACTAGTCCTAAGTTGGGACTAGTTTAGGACTAGTCCTAACTCTTTGTGAAATCGACCCCATGTAATGGTTTACTAGGTGCTACGGCGCAAACAGCAGCCACAGCCAGGAAAACCAGGGAGAACCCCTTCTCTTTTCGATAAGTGCCTGCACTGGGTTCTTTTACATGCGCTACACAACACATGGGACCAACGGCTTCACGTCCCATGCGAAGGACGAAGCAATGGTTAAGTGTCTTGCTTAAGGACACAAGTGTCACGGATGGGGATTCGAACCCACACTCTGCTGATCAGAAACACCAGAGTTTGAATTGGGTACTCTTAATTAACCGCTCGGTCACGACACTTCATGCGTGATTTTTCAGATTGAAATGTTTGTGGATGAACAAATATCTAAACCATATTACATTTTAGAAAAAAACTTTCTCAAAATAGTTTATCCTATCAATATCTGCAGTGCTTCTCACCAAGTAAATTGTTATGGTCGTAATTTGGGGGGAATATTTACCATTCTATGAACCTCTGTGTGTAACAATGATGTGTGTTTAATATTTTGAACAGGGGAGCTGACTAAATTCAAGATGTGTTCTAAGTCTGATACATTGCAGTGTGTTAAGGTAAGTCTGGTACCTGGAATCCACCTCTCGTATGACTAAAAGTCAACAAGGGCAAATTTCATAAAGCCTGTAAGCACAAACACTCGTGAAGCACCAACAAAAACTTTGCTTAGCAGAAACAGCCTACCAGCAATCAGTTAACACTTTTGCAACTGTTGCCGCACTCATTTTTTTGAAATATGCTGAGCATTTTTCTTGTCAATGTCTTTATTCTGGTTACCATTCAGAAGCCATTCAACCTATAACCACCTTCTGAATGGCTTATGATTGCCCTCCCCCCTCTCCAACAAAGATATTAACAAAATATAGGGACTGCCAAAATAGGGCTAGATAGCTCAGTTGGTAGAGCACTGGTGTGTGAATCTGGAGGTCGTTGGTTCAGAGCCCGCTTTGGTAATTTTTGTCTGTGTTCAACCCAAAATTAGTTGAATTTGACCTAGTTAGTTTCCCTTGTGGTTTTATTACTTGATATTTAAAATAGAAAGTCACATCCCCTTAAGGTGATCCTTTTGCTGTTGCTTCCCAGGTTGTATCGTAAACTTGGGTGTGATCCCTATATTATATATAATAACAGCATTTATAAAGCGCCATATATCCCAAAAATTGCTCAATGGCGCTGTACATTAAAAAGGCAAAAAACACTAAACATTAAAAAAAAAAAAAAGCAAAACAAAGCTAAAACAGAAGAAATTTATAAAACAAGGCAAAAACTTTATAAAACTACAGAAGGTACAATAGCTAAACGGCAGTTACAGGTTGCATGGCTTCTGACTGGCACCCTAAAACAAAGATACTGGAGAAGTAGGGAGACTATTTGAGCCAGCCAGCTAAGTTGGTAAAGCGCCAACACATTAGTCCGGAGGTAGCAGTTTAAAATCCCACTCTAGTAATTTTGTCTTTGTTCAAACGAAAATTCTTTAAAATTTCTCCTGTCAGTTTCCCTTGTTGTTCATTACTGAAAGTTGAAGTTGATCGATAAGACATAAATCAGCCAAGAAGAGCGAGAAACTATGGCGCTGGAATTCCTGAGTGCCGACTAGTCCAAAATGTGGTTGATTACTTGATACTTCTTTATTTGGGCAAATGGAAACAAGAATATGGAGAAGTTTCAAGATATAACTTGATGGATGTTTTAAAAGACTATGTTAAACAGAAAATTATTTAAAATTTCTCCATCCAGTTTCCCTTGTGGTTCATTTTTGAAGTTTTAAATTGATCGATTTGACAGAAATTGATATTGATGGATGGTGTTGTTGTTTATTGTTGTAGATACTTCTTCAGGATTTCCGTCACCATAACATTGACATGGTGTGTAACCTGCTAGACAGCTGCGGTCGTTTCCTCTACAGATCACAAGACTCGCACCTTCTCACCAAGGCTCTATTGGTATGTATCAAACTCGACCTCATTACAATCTTGGCGGGAAATTTTTTCCGAAAAAGCTTTGCTCCATTAGGGCATGTTTTGAGATATTTTTTAACTAGTCCTGTGTTTGATCCACTCATTGATGGCAGCACACACTGATCGCGTACTCTTTTGTATTAGTATGTTCTTAGCGTCCAAAGCAACTCCATTCAGTCTCTATCCTTTTTGAAACTTTCTCCTGTGTGTTTTTATCCATTTTTTTTTACTGTTTTGCCTAGGTATTTGTATTCTCTTGATCCTTCACCATTAAGCTAGGTACATTGCTTTGTGCTAAGCCAGTTTGACGTCACAGCTCTGTTTTTGCTGCGATTGTTTCGGAAGAGTTGAACACAGGGCAACTCTTCCGAATTGTTCGTTGCGAAGTTGTGACTTCAAAATTCGCAGCACATTCGCAGGAAGTATGAACTGGGCTTTATTGTGTCATCTGTGGTGGAGTTTGTCGTATTTATCTATTTCTCGTGTGTATCTTCAAGCCTCTGTCTCTAAATTAACAGTCTAGTTCCAATAGTTGCACCTCTAACTCCTTATCGGAAAAGCTGATTAGAGCAAAGCCTACTGTTAATAAAGTATCCCTCTATACTGTTGTGGTACTGAAATAGTTTGTTTTATATAACTGACATACAGATCCTTGTCATTTGATTGGTGGAACTTACTTTCCATCCGCACCGGCGATCAAAAAGACCTATTCGCCCATGGGGAATAGCATTTCCCATTCAACGATTAGGATCATCCTTGTTCCCAATGTTTTTGAGCAGTACAGCGCCGCTGCTAAAACAAAGGAGCACCTGTGCAAAAGGTTGTGATCCGATTGCTATTAAATTTGTGCATTGTTGCCGCTACGCGGCGCTATATGGTTTTTGGTTGAAATCAAATACAATTTGTTCCGAAACAGTAGTTTGTGTGATTTTTCATAATGTTATACTTTTAAAATACATCAAATGCCAAGGATTTATATGGCAGTTATATAAAACAAATGAGTGGCTTTAATTGATTTTAAGTGAGTGGCTTTAATTTGTGGAATGGAAGGAATATTATCGCTTGGTAAAATTTTGACTGTTCCATGTCACTCAGCTTCGCCTCGTGAAATGGAACAGTCAAAATTTTACCTTGCGATAATATTTCTCCCATTCCACTCTGAGCCACTTAATATTTGTATACTAAGCTCTTTATGGATGGAGAACGTGGAATTCAAGATATTTTGGTTTCTCTTTCAGGAATTGATGATGCGGAAGAGGAACAAGCTACATCTGATTGAGCGACACAGCACAATGGTTGAGAATACATTCTTCTATTGTAACCCTCCTGAAGTAAAACAAGTAAGTGTAATCCCCCACCCCCCCCCACAGTTCCACGTCTAACCTATTAAAGGCAGTGGACACTATTGGTAATTACTCAAAATAATTATTAGCATAAAACCTTTCTTTGTGACGAATAATGGGGAGAGGTTGGTGGTATAAAACATTGTGAGAAACGGCACCCTCTGAAGTGCCATAGTTTTCGAGAAAGAAGTAATTTTCCACGAAGTTGATTTCGAGACCTCAGATTCAGAACTTGAGGTCTCGAAATCAACCATCTAAACGCACACAACTTTGTGTGACAAGGGTGTTTTTTCTTTCAATATTATCTCGCAAGTTCAAAGCCCGATTGAGCTCAAATTTTCACAGGTTTGTTATTTGATGCATACGTTGAGATACACCAACTGTGAAGGCTTGTCTTTGACAATTACCAATAGTGTCTAGTGCCTTTAAGATTGAGAACAAAAACCAGTTGTTTAACATACTTAAAGACACTGGACACTTTTGGTAACTGTCAAAGATCAGTCTTCTCACTTGGTGTATCTCAACATATGCATAAAAAAACAACCTGTGAAAATTTGAACTCGTCAAATTTGGTCGTCAAAGTTGCAAGATAATAATGGAAGAAAAAAACACCCTTGTCACACGAAGTTGTGTGCTTTCAGATGCTTGATTTCGAGACCTCTTTCTCAAAAGCTATGTTACTATAGAGGGAGCCGTTTCCCACAATGTTTGAAACTATCAACAGCTCTCCATTGCTCGTTACCAAGTAAGGTTTTCTTGCTAATAATTATTTTGAGTAATTACCAATAGTGTCCACTGCCTTTAAGTTTAAGTTGTTACTTATATTTATAGCTCATCATTTGACCAGATGAAACAGATCAAATTCATGAAAGTACAGGCATGTGAAATTACTGCATTTACACAGATAACCATGATTATTCCTTGATTGCATCGCTGGTGATCAATAATCGTTTTTCATACATGTAGCACAGTGGATCAATAAGGGAATCAATGTGTGGTGAAGAGGTTTTCAACTAGTGGTTTAATCCCAACGAGGCCTGGTTCTTGATAATTTTACCGAGACGAAGTCGAGGTAAATTATAAGAACCAGGCCTCGGCGGGTTTAAACCACTAGTTGAAAACCGATTAAACACATTTTGATTCCCATTCATAAATATCTTTTCGGTCATAAACATCAACACTTTTTGGTCAAAAAGTAATATAAATGCAAAAACTATAATTGTTCAATGATTTCTTTCAACACAACACCCCTCCAGCTATGAAATGGTAAAGCCCTCCGCCGCCCTCGGGTAAACAACTCCTCATAAGGGAATGCTGTGCGCGTCGCGCGTATCGCGTGATGTGGCACAACTGTTTCAGCCGTTGCTCTTGACCAATAGGTATGAAGAAACTGTCTTATAAGCACAGGTGCAAGCTCGCGTGTCACACCCACGTGACGCGCTCTTCACCAATAGGAATAGCGAAACTGTCTGAGGTATTTATGAATTAGAAATATAACGTAACAGAAAAGAGTATTACTCCACTTTTCTGTCCTTTTTAACTTTTCTTTTTTCGTTTTTGAATGACACAATGATCAGGCAGTGATGAAAGAGCGACCGATCCTACATGAGTACGTTCGTAAGCTCATCTATCGTGATCTGTCTAAGACAACCACGGAGAAGGTCCTGAAACAACTGCGCAAGATGGACTGGAACAACGTGGAGGTAAATAAAAAAGCAAATCAAATTCTGATCTCAGAACTACCTCTAGATTTTATTTCACTTTGTGTGTATTACATGTATGTGCATTACAAATTATAATGAATTGTTGATACCTTGCTAAGTAGGATTTAAAACTTTGCATGGTGGAAATAAGATATAGAAGAGTTCTACTGTATATGATACCTTGCTATTTATCCATTTTACTTGCATGTAACATGTGCATTGTATTTCATCATTTCTGCTATTGATCTATTTTACTTGTGTTTATTGTGTGCATTTCAAATTGTATATTGTTGATATTTCTGCTATTCATCTATTTGACTTGTGTGTTCTACAGTGTATCTGCATAACAAATTGTATATCAATGAAATTTTTGCTATTTAACTATTTAACTTGTTCGTATAATGTGCATAACAAATTGTATATCATTGATATTTCTGCTATTTAACTACTGTTTTTTAAGTTGCAATGATTCGTTAATATGTCTACAATTTTGTTTAACACGTGTGTATTCTGTGCATAACAAATTGCAAATCATTGATATTTCTGTAATTTAACTTGTGTGTATTGTGTGCATTACAAACGGCAATGAATCACTGATCATTCTGCTATTTACCAACTTAACTTGTGTGTATTATCCTTGATAATTCCACTATTTATCTACTTGACTTGTTTGTACTATGTGCAAGAAAATTTATGAATAACAAATTGAAATGAATCGCTGATATTTCTGCTATTTGACTATTTCACCTTTGTGTATCAAATTGTAATAAACCAGTTATGCTTCTGCTATTCATCTATTTTCAGATCTATTTACTCCTTTCAGTTCTTCATAAGCAAGCTCAAGACTCATCTCTTCGAATCTGCTTACATTGAGTCCATTGCTAGCCTGCTTTTGTCATTATAAACAAAGCCCCTATTTCCAATGGCATGTCATGGCCGAGCGGTTGGGAGCACCGGATTCAGACTCTGGTGTTTGATCAGCAGAGTGTGGGTTCGAATCCCGGTCGTGACACTTGCTACGTAAAATTGTGTGTCTGATGACTTGCTGATTTTCTGTGCTGAATATTATTTTCGTATAATATTTCATTATATTTCATCATTATATAGCCCCATGTGCCTAGGTTTTTATTCTAATATTATTATTTTGTTTTTCCGTTCAGATTAAGATGTACATCACTAAGTGTCTAAGCAGTGTCTGGAACGTAAAGTTCAATAATGTCCACTGTGTTGCTAGCTTACTGGCCGGTCTGGTACCCTATCATGACGATGTGGGTATACAGGTTGTAGATGCTGTCTTGGAAGATGTCAGAATCGGCATGGAGGTGGGTACTGACTTTTAATCTTTATAAGCTCTCATAGATATCACTGTACTGTGGATTTTCAAACAAAATTTTTAACGATGCAAATGTAACATCTGTTATTTTAAATTGTCATATAGTACTTACAGTATTTGCCTCGCAGGGTGACTTTTCTAAGTTTATATTTTTAGGACTTAAAAGACTGCTGTCAGGAGCTTATAAGATTTTCTTATGGAATTATATATCGTACCAATTACGTGTAGCTCAGCAATGGCACAAATTGAATACACCAAGTTAGAGACACACATTGCCTTGGATCGGGCGAGTTTTCTATGGAAAGCGTTTGTAACTGTTTTTTATAAAATGCACATTGTTAGAAAGGTGTTTTAAAAGTAGAATGTTATGATCCACTCAAATAGCCTCGAAATTGCACAGTTTTCCTTATACTTTGCAAACACGGTCGGCCATTTTCTAGAGTCGAAAATTTGACTCCACAAAATAGCAGGCCATATTACCTTCTAACAAATGATTTTAAACGCTTTTTATAGATAAACTCGCCCGATCCAAGGCAACCTGTGCCTTTAACTTTCAGGAAGGCATGTTCTTTTGCCTTCATATATTTTATGACTTACATGTAATTTATGTTTTTTCAAACGCCCTCAGCAAACTTTCTTTGACAAGCTTGTAGCAAATATTTGTAGATTATGCGAAAATGGTAAAAACTCTCTGAACAAAATTTCCTGTTACAGATTAACCATGCTAAGTACAACCAGCGTCGTGTTTCCATGGTGAAGTTCCTCGGTGAGCTGTACAACTATCGTATGGTAGAGTCGGCGGTTATCTTCAAGACCTTGTACTCAGTGATTCGCTTTGGAATCTCTTTAGATGGTAAGGAATTATTGCTCATAGAATTTACACCAGAAACTCTCTTTTAAAGCCATTGGACACTTCCAGAACAGAAAGAGAAAAAAAGTTAACAGATTTACAAATAACTTACAGGGTTTACAAAAGGTAATGGTCAAAGACTCCCCTTGAAATATTATTCCATGAAATGCTTTACTTTTTGAGAAAACACTAATACAATTATCAATTCTCAATATCGAGAATTATGGATTTATTTATGTGTCATGAGAGGGCAAGTTTTCCCGTTATTTTCTCCCGACTCCGATGACCGATTGAGCCTAGATTTTCACAGTTTTTTAATTGTTTATATATATAAGTTGTGATACACGAAGTGTGCACCTTTGGACAACATTGTTTACCGAAAGTGTCCAATGGCTTTAAAAGGCAGTGGTCACTATTGGTAATTACTCAAATTAATTATTAGCATAAAACCTTACTTGGTAATGAGCAATGGGGAGAGGTTGGTAGTATAAAACATTGTGAGAAACGGCTCCCTCTGAAGTGGAGTAGTTTTCGAGAAAGAAGTCATTTTCCACAAATTTTGATTTTGAGACCTCAGATTTAGAATTTCTGTTATCCATCTCAGGAGCTTACAATCCCCTGGATCCTCCTGAGCATCTGTTCCGCCTCCGGCTGGTCTGTACCCTCCTGGATACTTGCGGACAGTTCTTCGATAGGGGTACAAGCAAGAAGAAACTGGACTGCTTTCTGGTGTACTTTCAGGTGGGTTACAATAGACGCTGTAAGGGCCCAATAGATGGCTAGCTTCTGTTTGTTTCACGAGATCAATAGGAAAATGTTAAAATAAGCTTGTTGTAGTTTTCCACATTTTTGGGGGGCTGCACTAACAAGCCACTATTATGTTAAGGAGAATGGACGCGACAGTGTAGATTCGTGGGCGAGTACATTGTATTCACGAATCTACACTTTAGAGTCTTTTCTCTGACTTAAACTATTTCCCCCATTGGTTATGTAACACAGTTTCAATGAGTTGGATTTCTCAATTGTAACAAAACTAGTTAGTCTATCTTATTTCGTATACGACGGTTGGTCACATTGTATGATTGTTGTACAAAATAGATAGGCAACATTATCGAGTATAGCGTCAGTTTGCTCAGCTAATAATAAATTGTGGTACTAAAGTAATTTTTCTTAGCTGGAAAATGTTATTATAAACTGACAGATAACATATTTTCCGCTATGTTTTGTTGCACTTCATGCTATCTTTCAGTTTGGAAAGACAGTAATTTTCAAGTTGAACTATTTACTTAAGTTTGTAAAGAACCTACACTCAACTGTAGATTATTCTATTTGATTATTTTCCTCTGTTTCTAGCAATACATCATGTACAAGCGCAGCCTCCCAATCTGGAACCCACAGCTCCCGTTCCCTCTGGATGTAGACAACGCCTTGGCAGACACCCTGGAGACGTTGAGACCTAAACTGCTCATCTACTCCACACTGGACGAGGCCAGTGAGGCTGTGACTGAGCTGGAGAAAGAACAAGTCCAAAAACTAGGTAAACTGTCCATAGTCAAGTCAGGATACCATACTTAAGATCTTGCGACAGGCTTATAGAGACTTAGGCTAAACCAAAATTGGCGGTTTTGGCTATGGCTGCTGTTGTTAAGGGTGTTGCTAAGGACGTCCTATACTTTAATGCATGATGATGCGGAAATGTGGCCGAGTGGTTAAGAGCACCGAATTCAAACTCTGGTGTTTCTGATCAGCAGAGTGTGGGTTCAAATCCCCAGCTGTGACATTTGTGTCCTTAAGCAAGACACTTAGCCATTGCTTTGTCCTTCGGATGGGACGTAAAGCCGTCGGTCCCATGTGTTGTGTTACACATGTAAAAGAACCCAGTGCACTTACCGAAAAGAGAAGGAGTTTGCCCCGGTGTTCCTGGCTGTGGCTGCTGAATGTAGGACCTTGTAAACCCTTATAAGGTGCTACATAATTGGGTCTCAGAATCCATCACTGCAATAATATATTTTTTCTGAAAGTTTGTATATACTCAGTGCCTTGAGTACCTTTTTTGGTAAATACGAGTGCTATATACATTGTAAGGCTTCAATATTATTATACATATTAGTTATGTACTCCTACCATGCAAAGTTTCAATCCTACATTAGTCACAGATTAATGTCCCGCTGTAGTAAATTTGTCTTTGCTCAACCCCAAATTATGGACATTTGAATTAATTTGAGGCTATTGTTGACCCCAAAAACAGGAGCTGTGTTGCCGATGGCACTAGCTTCAGTTAACGGCCAGCAGCAGGGATCACATTCTCTTGGGATGATAACTGAAGGTGATGAGAATAAAACCACCAATCCAACAGGTAGGTGGCTCTATCAAGATGTGTATATCTAGAGTTTGTTGAAGAAGACTGTCCAAGCACGGCCGAGCATGGCCAAGCACTCAGGTTGCTCTATCAAGATGTGTATATCTAGAGTTTGTTGAAGAAGACTGTCCAAGCACGGCCGAGCATGGCCAAGCACTCAGGGTGTCGTAGTCGAGATGTTAAGAGCGGAGCGTGGTTTCAAACCCCGGTCATGACACTTGTGTCCTTGAGCAAGATACTTTACTATACTTGCTTATCTTCACCGTGGGGTATAAATGGGTACCTGCGAGGGCAATGGAGATGGTCCTTTTTCACAGTTCTGCGCGTGTCCAGAATACTGAGCATGTGCGCACACTCTCATAGCTGAAAAAAAAAACGTTATGTCTGCCGCCGCCAGTGTCTCAAAAGTCTCCCCATGTATTGTACTTCATCTTTTTGTTTGTGGCCGGTCAGTTAAAAGCATCGGACTCGAGTTCTGGTGTTTCTGATCAGCAGAGTGTGGGTTTTTGTCCTGGACAAGTCACTTGTGTCCTTGAGCAAGATACTTTACCATGATTGCTTTGTCCTTCGGATGGGACATTAAGCCTTACGTTCCATTTACATTTTGTCTACGATGCACTTTAAAAGCCTTTTAATGTTCGTAGTGCTGGCCCAAAACCAGACAAGTTTCCCGATAGCCCAAAATCAGGACAATGGTTTTCTGCTTTTTTTTTCGTGACCCACTCACAGGTCTGGTCATAGGTCAGTGCCAAGAGGTCACATTTTTTTAAAAATGAAGAATTGTTTTCTGATTTCAGAGCCGGCCGTGGATTTCACCAGCATCAATGAAGATGAAGAGATCTCAGATTCTGACTCAGAAGCAGACGGCGTGAGTCGCAGGGGAATGCAACATACCGGAGAGGGACACACCAACAACAGTCAGAGTCAAGGGCAGAGTCAGAACACCGGAGACGAAGAGGTAAGCTTGCAAATCACACAAATGAAATATTTATAAACTGAATTTGTATAATTTATTTGTATACTTGTGGCGTGTCGTGGCCAGAAGCAAGTTCGAGTGGGCACATTCAGTCAACCTGTGGTTGACTACTGACCAGCAACGAACATGCGAACATGCACAGTGTCGCACTTACTTGATCGACTCATTTGGAAGTCTAGTCAACCTTCCGCCTTTTCGCTATAGTGCCACTGGTTCCCCTCTGCACTTTACACATGTTAGAATGGAACATGCTGTTGGGACCAGTGAAAAAAACCATGGCTGGTTCCAAATGGTCAACCACAGTAGTCCACCAATGGTCGACCAGCCTGGGTTCAAGTGCACCATTGTGCACACTCCAACTTGCTTCAAGTCGTCAAGTGCATAGAACTCGAGTTCTGGTGGCTGAATCATCAGGGTGAGGGTTCGAATCCTGGTAAACTTGGGTGTGATCCCTTGCCACACGGCAGCTAATGGTTCTATACTGCCCTCTGGCGGATACGGAATTCCATGGGATATGATCGCGCATGCGCAAAACCAGTAACGAGCGCAATAGCGAACCAGACGTTCTACGAACGAAGTTGTGGCACAGAAGTGCCAGGAATTACTAATGGTTATATGGCTTCTGACTGGCAACCCCCCCCCCCCAAAGAAAGATATTGACAAAATAGGTAGACCGCCAGCATAGGGCTAGATAGCTCAGTTTGTAGAGCACTGGCACGTTAATCTGGAGGTCGTCAGTCAATTTGTCTTTGTTCTTACCTAAACAACTTATTCTATATTATGACTATCACACTTTATGTCAGTATTATCGGACGTTTGTAATTTTCCTATGCTTCTTATTATCTGTTTATCTTAAATTGTTTGGTATTTTTCTTAACGTAACTTGTTTATTCTCATTATTGTTAAATGTTGTTGTAATGGGTTGTTGTGTTTGATGTGTCTCTACTTGCAGGGATTGGACATTGATGATCACATGGCTTTAGATTCTGCTGGTGAGACTGAGGATGATGATACGGTGAGTAGATAGAATAGATCAGAATCACTCTCGTCATAATCATTATTCATAAATCCCCAAGACAGTTTCGCTACTCCTACTGGTGGAGAGCATGTCACATGGGGGTGTTTACATGGTTGATATATATATATACATGGGTAAAAGTGTTTAAACATAGGCACGGCGCGTAAGCTTTTCATTTGGCGCTAATTTACGAGTAATGCAATAAAAACACCAGTACACAGTGGTTTAAGACCTAGACAACGGGTCCAATTTAAAAAAAAAAAAATTTACCCATTTTTTTAAGGAATTGTAGTTCGTAATATAACATGATATAAGTTTGTAAAGTAAAAATCACACATCTTAATATTTTTAAATGTATCTGCAAAGGCATATTAAATTTTGTTTGAGAATAAAATATTGCTTTAAAATTACCTCTATATGTAACATTTTGAACTGTAGAAAATAATATACATGTACTTACAAAAATGCTTTGAAATCTTAGACAAAATGTCTCAAAATAGTACAATTTATTACATACTTTTTGCATTTAACCCAAGCCGTTAATGGCGGATTTTGAAAATGTGCGACGATAACCCTTCGTGGTCAATAGTATAAAACTCCCCATTATTGTACATTATGCATTCTGATGCTTCGAGACACAGAGCATGAGATCATACAAGAACTGAAATTTTACCCCAAAAGCGTAATTGATCTGAATTATCTCTGTGACCTAGGTCAGAGTTCAAAGTTAGCTGGTGTAATTGGTGCCCCACTCATTTTTTGGTCAACAAAAGATTGCGAAGCAGTATTTTCTGCTTAACAGATTTATGAAATCGGCCCATTGGATAACTTGTCTCTTCTTACAGGTGACCATGTTAACCGGAGGTCCTAAGTTCATCAAGTGCGATGAAGATGAAGATTTCACCACGGAGTTTGACAAGATGCTATCGGACAGTGTTCAGGTAGAATTATTATAATTAAATATTAATGGGTTCTTTATAGTGATACTTGTCTGAGAGTCCTTGGCTTCTCAACCAGAACTAATAAAAGAAATTACATAAATGAAACGAAGGAACATAAATTAATAATTTAAGTTTTATTGTAATCACCAATTTGTTTAATTTCCCCCCTTCTCTAATTCCAGCAACGGACAGTGGAAGCCGTCAAGGTGCCCCAGCAAGACATCGCTATTCCCGCCCACGCCCGGCCACGCCCTAAGAAGGCGACCTTTGACATCTTCCACCCAGACTCCCAAGAGGAAGAGGAGGAAGAAGAACAGGCGACGTCCGTTAACTTTGTGCTGATGATGCGTCGCGGCAACAAGCAACACTACCACGAGTTTGAGGTTCCCAAATCCTCAGAACTTGCCGCTAATCTTAGAAACAGAGAACAGGTAAGGCTGCTCCTTTTTCATGTGTCTTTGCCGAGCGGTTAAGAGCACTGGACTAAAGCTCTGGACCCCATCTAATAGAACTGCGTAAGCTGAAATTAGCTTAACAGTTGTGTGTTAAGCAGAAATGAACAGGGTACCAGTCAAACATTCTACATGTTTCATGGTAGTTTGGCTGGTAACCTTATTCAGTTAACACAACTTTGTTGTGCTTAAACAGCTCTATGAAATTTGACCCTGGTCTTTCTGATCAGCAGAGTGTGGGTTGGAGTCCCGATCTTGATACTTTTGTCTTTAGCAAGACACTTTACCAATACTGCTTTGTCCTTCGGATGTGACGTAGTCGTTGGTCCTGTGTTTCATGTCATGCATGTAAAAGAACCCAGTTACACTTGTCGCTGAGAGAAGGGGTTTGCCCCGGTGTTTCTGGCAGTGTCTGCTAAGTGCACCACATCACCTTGTAAGCTCTTATAAGGTGCTGCATAATTTGTTCTCATAGTTTAACAAATTGAAAATCCTGTCTTTAAATGTTTATGTTTGTTCAAGTGCCTTGAGTACATTTGGTAAATATGTGCTCAACATGTATATCTATGTTAGTCTATTTATGTTGTTATTATTATAAATATCAAGATTTTGTCTTTTGCTTTCAGTTGTTATATTTGTTGTAATATTACCATGCTAACTTTTAAGGAGGCTGAATCTTACTTCCTTGTGCAATTTAAGAATTTCTTGTTGTATATCTTTTTGTTTCAAACCATAGTAAAATCTTTGTTGTTATTTCATTGTGCTTTTCCCTCCTTTTTAAACACATTTGTTGTAAATTTACTTACAACTCAGCTGATGCATTTTATGAAATCTAAATTTCCATATTTTATTAAAATGTGGACAATAAATGTTATCTTAATAGCTAATCTAAACCTATCCCCTTTTTAAAACTAGCTCCTCGCCCCCCCCCCACATGTCTCCTTCTATGAGCTTCCAAATCTCTTCTATTTTTCTCTATTTCCACTTGACTGCTCCTGTCATTAAACCTTTGATAAAGACTCTGCTAGGGTCGAACTAGAGGCCATTAACAGTTTGTTTTGTGATTTTGTAATTTATCTGTATTTCTGTTTTTCTCTTTCAGAGTCATATTTTGCGTATTGTAACTTTTATTGAATAACTGTTTTTTTGCCAGTGCAAATAACTATTTTCAAAAGTATACTTTTATGGTTTTCTTGCTAGTTAGTTTAGATTTTTTATCAAAAAATTGCAGATGCTAAGCAGATGCTAAGCAGGGATAGGCCTATGTAATAAGTTAGTTCCCAGTTGGAGTACAAACTTATCCTCGTACTGTGGTTTGGGCACTAGCCTGGTGACCAGTCTTGTTTCTTGTATCTTTTCTTCCATTATGTCCATTTTAAAATATGCTATGCGCTTTTGATCATTTGTATGTACCAGGCCCAGTATAAAGTGTTTTATTATTATTATTATTATTATTATTATTAATATTATTATTATTATTATTATTATTATTATTATTATTATTATTATTATTGTTTTTATTAACCAAATAAATAAAGTAATTAAAACTTGCTTATTTTCATAACTATGTTTATATAGAGGGTTTTAGATAGAAATTACTCCAAAGTACTTTACGAGGTCATTACCAAAGTATGACTCTAAGTGGACAATTTAAAATATATCGTCAATGAACTCAATACAATTCTAATGAGATGTCTTCTTGTGTAACTTGTCCTATTGTCTTAAGTTGGCACTCGCTGAGAAGAAGAGACTGAAGGAACTGACTCTGAACATCAATGACAGACAGGAGGAGGAAGATTATCAAGGTCAGGCCACGCCCCCCCCCAAAAAAAAAAAAAAAAACCTAACACTGCACGCCAATTTGTGGGGTCAAATTTTGTCCTACATAAAATGGCCGACCGTGTTAGTTAGCAAAGTAAAAGGAAAACCATTCAATTTCGAGGCATATTTGTGTGGATCGTTATATCCAACTTTTAAAACATCTTTCTACCCATAATATAGATCAAGACTTTATATATAACCAACTCGCCTGATCCAAGGCAACATGTCCTTTTAAGGACCTCGGTGAAGGTTCAAGTCCCAGTCGTTGGTATCCTCTACCATAATTGTTTTTTCCTTCGGATGGGACATTAAGCCGTAGGGATTGGGAGTTCACTTAAGAGAACCCGAACAGTTAAGGACGAACACGTAGAAGACTAGATGTACATGTACATGTACATGTAAACTCCAGTGTTTCTGGTTCACCTAGCAATTAGGGAAATTACAAGTTTCCTCAAGCGTGCGAGTTACAGTGGTTAAGTTCACTTATGAGGCATCCTTACATTTCATTATCAGAAATATATAATATAATAATGATATTTTATCCAGACTCTTGGAACTCTGTTAATGTTTCAAAACACCTGGGCCCAATTTCATACAGCTGCTTTAGTAAAAAAAATATTGCTTAACAATTTTCTACTGGGCATAAATGAGCATAAGTAACAGCTTAACCAACTAGCAAAGTAAAAATATCAACCGTTTAATCCTTTCATTACAGAAATGATGTCACAGATCCAGAAGCCTCCGATTCCGGTTCCGGTGGTCACCAAGGAACGCAAATCCAAGTTCCATCACCCAAAGGGTGCCCCGGACGCAGACCAAATATTCAACTCCTATGGCAACCGAAAATGGTGAACCCGAAGAAATACGGATGTTCAATGTCAACAACAACAACAACAACAACAACAACAACAAGAGGAACAAAGCAGAACCTCAGAATGGCCTCTTGATAATTGTCAAGCAACAGTGTTATATGGTGTCGTAGAGTTTGCCTACAGCCATTTTGAAGAAAAAAATCGTTGTGGCTTTTCAGAGGGTGGATTCGGTTTATACATAGGAAGTTATAGCGCTGATGTTACGGTGAATCAACTTAAGCCGTGCATTGGGCAATGACCCACTGCAGCGTTTAGAAGTGACCCTGCAGTCTCTCACAGTTTATTACAATTTATTTTATTACCAAAACAGTTTAGACAACGGCAGTTGGAAGTTCTCGTCTCTCTCGCATGTATAGTGCTCATAGATTTTAAAGTAAGGGTAAACAAAACGGAAATCACTACTTTGTTGTTTATTGTTAAAACTGAAAAGCTTGTTTTACATATTTTCTACGGTAATGGAGAAAACCCATTGTAGTTTAAAACTAAAAGATATTATGAGCTGATGAAGCGGAGAAAGTATCATTGCAATCAGACTGAACAAGCCCTTATCGTGGTCTTGATACACATATAAAAGTTCCCTCATTGCACTTCGGAAATGGTGGTTTGTACCTGTAGTACAGTCATCTGACCACTGACCCGACCTGAGTCCTGCTGATCTGTACCTGATTCATGCTGGTCTATACTCGATCTTGCTGACCCTAACCAAGTCATGCTGACCCTAACCAAGTCATGCTGATCCTAACCTGGTCATGCTGACCATGGGCTGGTGCAGCCAACCTGAGTTAGCCTGGTCTTGCTAAATTGACCCAGGGTTTGCTGACTCGACCCTGGTCTCACTGATTTTACTCTGGTCTTTCTTACTTGACCTTGGTCGTACTTACTTGACCCTGGTCTTACTAACTTCAACCTGGTCTTACTAACTTGACCCTTGTCTTACTAACTTGACCCTTGTCTTGCTTACTAGACCCTAGTCTTGCTTTCTTGACACTTGGTCTTGCTGATTTGATTCTTATCTTGCTGACCCTTAATCAGTGCAACCGACATGAACCTGACCTAGAAACATAGATACTATGTTTTACATAAACAATTCTAAAACAATTCAAGGTATTTTATTCAAATATTTGTAGCCAAAGGCTAAATTACAATTGAATTTACAAGGTAAAAAACATCAAGATTACATACATTGAAGGGAAATATACAAAACATTAAACCAACATAAAATTTAAATAATTTCTCATTTACATGAGAAACATCGGAAAGTATGAATTCAGGTCATGACCTTTGCCTTGACCTTTTCAGTTCAGTGGACTAGATAGGAACTTGCAGCCATTCGTGGTCGCTCTGGGCATTTTAGAAAAGCCATTTGTGGTCGCTGTGGTCTCTAAAGGGTTTAACGGAACTTTTCCATAATGCCTTCCGGGGTATAGTGGCGAGAGGTATTGGATGCGTTAGATTAGCTTCCCCGGGTCTGCCCTTGGTCTGCCCCTGGTACATTCGAATAGCTTTGACGTCATTCCAGGGGCTCACCCGTGTAAGCCCCAAGTGCCCTGCTTGTGAAGTGGAACACTTTAGGGCTGGCCGAGGTGCATGACGTCACCAAGAGAGGGTGAGTGATCGTTCGGTTAGCTCTTGTCAGGGGCTCACCCGAATGAGCACCGCGGGGTCGCCACAGGAAAGCTAATCGAACGCACTCATTGATACAGCGCACTACCCATGGTAGCGAGGCTGGTTCATAGTCATTAGAAATGCAGCTGTCTGGTCTTATGATTTACATCATTGAATCCAAACCAAATAGTCTGGCACCTTTCGGCGATCATTATTTGTGATTTGCTATTGTATACAGGGAACATGTCACGATAATAATGGCTTCTTATATAGCGCTCAGGTCCGTCATGCAGTGACGCTCATGACGCTCCAACATGACTAACCTTGGTCACTAGGCCTTCTCAGCTCCCTGGGGAGTACCCAGGCTTGTGCAACAAATATGCTACTTGGCTATATCAATCACAAGAACCATCTCTGCCCTCACAGGTACCCATTTATACCCCTGGGTGGAGAGAAGCAATTATAATAAAGTGTCTTGCTCAGGGACACAATTAAGTGTCACGACGATGATTTAATAATCTTGAATGTTTGGTAAATGCACCTTGAACCTACTTTTTGTTTGGGGATCAGTTTTTATGTCTGCATTTTTACTTTAATGTTTAGTGTCTCCATTAATGTGGAACTTCAAATGAATAAAATCTTGTTATGCTTCAGCATTAGACTATGCTTATGAACCTGTCCTTTATTTTTTAGGTGGTTCGGTCAGAGCCATTGGTTTTGTTCATTAAATACAGTTTGTATACAGTTCTCCAGCTTTGGCAAACTGAGGGCGCTATTTTCCACATCAAATAGCCGCCACTGACATCACAATTCCTTTGTCGCGCAGGTTTGTTTGACCCCGCGTTTTTAAGAAATTTGGCCTGGAGAGTTTTGGAGAGAAACCCATTTTTACCATTTTTTGATGTGAGGTAAAAGACTCGTTATATTTGTTGTATGTTCCCTATGGACTGCAGCTATTGGAAAACTGTATGATCTATATATCCGAGATCATCCTTTATTGGCTGTTTAAACAAACAAAGTTGTATCTTGATGATCTACATTTTTTTTAAAAATACATGTACTGTATGAATTTACGAACAAGCGTATGCAGTACCTGCTGCTAAAAACATATGATTCAAGCTGCCTCTAGCCACCAGGCAATCACAGTGGTCTAGTTGGTTTGACACTGCTCTAGAATTGCAATGGTTGAGAATTCACATCCCACCGAGTTGTATGCCTGTGACTTTTTTTCACAGAACTCGGGTAAGTACTGAGTATGCAGTGCCGACATCGGTGTAATGTATATTGGTAAAAACCAAAATTAATAAGAGTGTAGTTTGGTTTTTTTAAATGCAAAAAAAGTTAATGGCCTGACGTTTTGACCCTAGCAGAGTCTTTCTCGACAAACATGAACAGGTAACTAAGTGAAACATAAGCAGTGAAGTGGAAATACATGAATGGGGTTAGAAAGCATACACTTTGTACAGTAGCTACAATTGATAGGATCCCAGAAGGAGTTTAAAATATTTTAAAAATGTAAATATTTTGGGGTGTTTTTTTTTACAAAGTTTTTTTTCTTAAAGGTGAGCTTTGTCCGAAAATTATTGCGTAGCTGCGAAGCCTGTATCAACTTGACACTTTAGACTAACTCAGGAGAAGTTGTGACATCATGATGATGTCATCAGGTGTCAAAATACGTTAAATCAAAGTGTTGTTAATCAAATTAATAAAAGTGCCCTATTTTAAAAGTGTTTTAAATGGTCAATACAAAAAGGGTTGCGAGATCAAATCAATTGATTTGATGGAGATTTTTGTTCTGTGATGTCAACAAACTTTTCATACTTCTGTTTTCGTATACAAGACCTCTTTTTTTTTTTTCCTCTGAGCGCTTAGTGACTTTCTTTTGGAGGTGTTAGGTGCTATAGAAATGCGGTTGTTATTATTATTTTGTTTTTGAACACCTAGTTTTTGTGAGGTATCAAAATCTAATTTTATTTTATTTTAGTGTAACCAATACCTACCTCTTTGCTTGAGGGACATGAGGCTGTAACTCGGGGAGTCTCAGTGGTTTCTTTCCCTGCCTTTCACCTCTGTGGACCCCGGTTCGAATCCCACCTCAGACCGGAGCCGTCAGGTTGGCTCTGGTGTTTCTTTCCCTACCTTTCACCTCTGTGAACCCGGGTCGAATCCCACCTCAGACGGGAGCGTTCAGGTTGGCTCTGTGGTTTCTTTCCCTACCTTTCACCTCTGTGAACCCCGGTTCGAATCCCACCTCAGACCGGAGCGTTCAGGTTGGCTCTGTGGTTTCTTTCCCTGCCTTTCACCTCTGTTAACCCCGGGTCGAATCCCACCTCAGACGGGAGCGTTCAGGTTGGCTCAGTGGTTTCTTTCCCTACCTTTCACCTCTGTGGACCACGGGTCGAATCCCACCTCAGACGGGAGCGTTCAGGTTGGCTCAGTGGTTTCTTTCCCTACCTTTCACCTCTGTGGACCCCGGTTCGAATCCCACCTCAGACCCGAGCCTTGCACATGTGGATTGGGTTTTCAGTACCTGCGTGGTACTGACTGCGTGGGTTTTCCCCATTATGGGTTTTCCTCCCATATCTAAAACTGAACATTTCTTGTTTCCTATCCATTCTGTTATTGGACATTGGTTATGCTGTTGGGTGTGTAAATAAATACATAAAATAAAAAGTAACAATCTCTCTCCATTTGACTGTGTCGTGGGCAACCTATTTCTTGTCCTTTTTGTATCACTGCCTTTTGCAAGGTTCAAGAGTTTGATTCTATACAATAATCAGACATGCAAAAATTGAGAAAAACCCAAAACTTTGGGGTTATGCAAAGCAAAAAGGACTAGAGCAGGACTTGAACCTTTGACCTCCCCCTTAACGTGCTGGCTCTATGTAGCCCTAATGTTGCGGGTCTCCCTATTTTTTCATTACCTTTCTTTAGGGGTGACAGTTGGAAGCTAATTTACCCACTCAGTTTCCCTAAGGTTTTTTTATTTTTAATTTCTTCAATTTATCCATTTTCTTTTTTCGACAAACTGCAGTTTCATTTAATTACTTCTGGTTTTAAAGCCAAGGATTCTCAGAACAGTGAACTATAATCACTGTTCTCGCAATAAAAAAACATTTAGAGAAAATTTGTCTTTATAAACCCAAACCAAACGGTGCACTCCTCCCGTGTCCACCATATCTCAAAAAGGCTAATGGAGAAAAGACTGGGAAGGAAGTTTCAGTTTAAAAGTAGTGGACACTCTTGGTTACTCAAAATATTTATGAGCATAAAACCTTGCTTGGTAACGAGTAATGGGGAGAGGTTGGTAGTATAAAACATTGTGAGAAATGGCTCCCTCTGAAGTTTTCGAGAAAGAATTAATTTTACACGAATTTGATTTCGAGACCTCAGATTTAGAAATTGAGGTCTCGAAATCAAGCATCTGAAAACATACAACTTCGTGTGACAAGGGTGTTTTTTCTTTCATTATTATCTCGCAACTTCGACGACCAATTGAGCTCATATTTTCACAGGTTGTCTATTTTAAATGCATATGTTGAGATACATCAAGTGAGAAGACTGGTCTTTGACAATTACCAGTAGTGTTCAGTGTCTTCAAGATGTGGGAGGAAAACCCCAAAAGAATTGCTACCGGGCAACCTCGGTAGTCTAGTTTGTAAGACACTGCTCTAGAATTGCAAGGGTCGTGGGTTCGAATCCCACCCGAGTATCATGCCTGTGATATTTTTTCACAGGACTCGGGAAAGCACTGAGTATACAGTGCTAATACACATCGGTGTATGGGTAAAAAAACAAAATTAATAACCCAAAAGAATTGTTTCAGGGGAAAACCCACGCAGTCTTGTAGGAACTGAAAACCCAATCCATGTAGTGCCCCCGGTGGGATTCGAACCAGGGTTCTAGGCGAGGAAAGATTCTGTTACACCAACTAGTTGATTGACTATTATAAAGCCCTTTCTACACAAGGAAAATAAGCAGGGAGTCCATGGTCCTAAGAAGGCAACCTTGTTAAGTCCACATCATGTGAAATGTACCTCTGCTTTGCATAAGCCCTGGTCTTTTTCCGACTATGGTCAAGACCAGCGACCAACAAAACACAAAGTTGTGAAAAGGACACAACGATCGTCCGTGCGTAATGTAACACATCCTATAGACTTGATGACAAGTCATTGGCGCTGCCCCACACACATACTGCCTCGTTCATGCAACAGTCACAGTGCAATTATCGTTCATGCAACGGTCGTAGGTAGCGCGTGGCAAGGTCCGTCATCAGCAGCTTTAATTGCCACAGACTCAACACACATACTGGGACCAAGGATGTGTTTACCGTCCCCATAGCTACACTGCGCTTAAAGACACTGGACACTATTTGTAATTGTCAAAGACCAGTCTTCTCACTTGGTGTATCTCAACATATACATATAATAACAAACCAGTGAAAATTTGAACTCAATCGGTCATCGAAGTTGCGAGATAAAAAGGAAAGAAAAAATATCCTTGTCACACGCAGTTGTGTGCTTTCAGATGCTTGATTTCGAGATCACAAATTCTTAACTTGAGGTCTCGAACTCAAATTCATGGAAAATTACTTCTTTCTCGAAAACTACGTCATTTCAGAGGGAGCCGTTTCTCACAATGTTTTAAACTATCAGCCTCTCTCCATTACTCGTTACCAAGTAAGGTTTTATGCTAATAATTATTTTGAGTAATTACCAATAGTATCCACTGCCTCTAACAATTACTGACTTGATTTCAAGACTACACATCCTAAAGAAACCAAGTTCAAATATCGACACAAAATCTTCTCTTCTCTGGTTAGATAAGGAATTTATTTTGTTTCAAGTAAATATTATCGACTTTATACCAATATTGAGTGAAAAAAAGGAAAAAAGCTTGCTTTACCCCTTGTACATTGAGCAATAACAGCGTATGATAGCATTTGCATTTTGCTTAAAATTAAACAAAATAAAATAAAATAATTGACAGTGAGGGAAAAAAACAACATAAATAACTTAATAAACCAACAATGCTTTAAAATGACTAATAAAATTTGTTAGAAATGTACATAAAAAGATACAATTGATAACTGAATTGTAGGATCTCAATAAATTACTACGAATTCCTTCCATTTTTAAAGAGTAACAAAATACGCGTTTATATACACCTAAATGGTGAGGGAAAAAAGTTAATAATCCAATACTTGTTTGAAGAAAATGAGATAAATTCAAATGAAAGGATACTTTGAGATTAGAGTTCATTTTACTAGTGTTTGAAAATGCAGTTAAGAAATAGTAACCCTGTAGTGTTTTCAAAGTGACGATTTTGTTGGATAAGAATTTTTAGTGGTTAAGAGCAACGGACTTAAGCTCTGGTGTTTCTGATCAGCAGAGTGTGGGTTTGAATCCCAGTCGTGACACTTGTGTCCTTGAGCAATATGCTCAACCATGATGTTTCATCCTTCGGATGGGGCGTAAAGCCATTGGTCTTGTGTGTTGTGAACGCACGTAAAAGAACCCAGTGCACTGGCCGTGGTGTTCCTGGTTCTAGAACTGCAAGTTCATTTTTCCAAATCAAGTACAAATTTAAGATGTCATCTTCAAAAGGGAAATTTCCATTAAAAAAATCTGAAAATGAGTTGTACAGGTAGTACATAAGTTCCATTTTTCATGCTCATATGGAAAAAATAGAGATACATTCCTTTATGGAACGTTGAAATAATTAGCGCTGATCTACGTGGAAATTAATTAAATGGTTCTAGAGTATAAAGGAAAAAAACAATCTGCTCACTTCCCGACCAAAACACAACAGAATATAAAAAAAGCTACATGAATATAGCCATAACGTGTCGTTAAATTTCTACAGAGTACAATTTTCCATAAATCTAGTTTATGCAGCTTGGTTCACGATTTTAGCCTTTCCACAGAAATGATTATTTGTTCTTTTTTAACCCCGGAAAAAATTTGTTTAGTTGTTTTGGTTTGCTTTTCCTTCGCAACGCTTCCAGAAGGTTATAGGTCCAAGGGAAAGAAAATAGTTAAAGAACAATCCAGAGATAATTTCATCCCAAGCTAAGAAAGGTCTTGCTGGTTTCCGGCCAAAATAGCAGCAGGCCAGTATGCTTCGTTTAAGAAAGAGCAAGGGCACCAAGGCATTTTCTCCTTGGTAAAGGGCACCCTATGAGGAAATTGTAAATTTCTACTGGAGCATTTCAAGGGCACCAAGGCAAGGACTAAAGGCCATGGAGGCAATCGCCTTTGGTGCCTCCGTGAAGTATCAGTCCTGTATTTATAGCACATTGGGTACATTGCTTATGGTTGGTTCCCTGCTTATTTTCGTTTCGCAGAATTTTTTTGCCAAATCATTTGGATCCTGGTTTTTTTCAAGTAATTTCCACTTGTTTTGGGAACATTTGAGAACAAGAGTTGAAGATTAACATTGATGATGTATAACTTCTCAAGTGAGATCTTCAACACGCAGCGTTTGTGGGAAGTGGAATATTGGCGGAAAAGTAAGAAATGCAGGCGATCATCCGGACGGTGTTCTGAGCTCGCACCAACAGTAAATGTCATGCTTTTTTAACTACTACCTGGGCGGAAGATAAAAAATCAGCCGGGACTACCACATTAGTATTAGTTGATCAAGGCGACTTCTTGTTATTTCACTTCAGTATCTTAATTGGTCTCAATGCTTCGACTAGCCTGCTCTAGTCATCAGTACAAGTCACCAAGCAAATCCTACACATGTAATATCTTTCTCATCTCTATTTTATCCCAAAATAATTCCTTAACAAAACCCAAAACCCTGACCACCCTAAATATTCACCTGAACAAGACACCATCCATACATGACGTACTTTTCACGTCTGATCCCCCAATCCATACATTTTTTGTTGTTGCAAATTTACAGCGAAAAAAGACCGTAGTTACAATGCAGTGCTCCTACTAATTAAGTAAATTTGTTGTTTTATATACATGGCCGTTGACCATTAGCTGTCGGCGTTGTGCGCTGAATGATGGTGTTTTAAATTGTCCAGGTATTCCTGCTGTGATTGAGCAAGAACTGACGCTAAGATCTCCTCTTCCGTACCCCATTCGGATAAAGCTGAAAGAGAAGAAAAAAGAAAAAAAATCGAAATATTAAAAAAATGGGCAAATTGAGAGATTTTGAGAGAGTTCCATTTCCAGCGAGTGGCATGTGCAAATTTACTAGCTCATCTTGTTGACTTCAAAGGACTGGTGTAACTTTACTACAGATCATCTAGTCACTGAAAAGGACTAGTGCAACTTTATGATATCATCTGGTATAGAGGAATGGACTGGTGCAAGTTCACTGGCGTAATTTCACTAGTGAAGTTTTTTAATGTTTCGCATGGCTAAGTGGTCTTCAGCGACAATATCTCATGGCAATGTGTTCAGAGTGTGGGTTCGATTTCCGATCATGACAACTAACTGCTTCTTATCACTCAGGAGTAAATGGGTACCTGTGAGGATGGCGATTGTTGATGTGGTTGTTGATGGTTTTGTGATTGTTGAGGAGTAGCAACCCTTGGGTTAAAGGCAGTGGACACTAATGGTAATTACTCAAAATAATACTTCGCATAGAACCTTACTTGCTAACAGGTAATGGGGAGAGGTTGATAGTATAAAACATTGTGAGAAACGGTTCCCTCTGAAGTGACAGAGTTTTCGAGAAAGAAGTAATTTTCCACGAATTTGATTTCGAGACCTCGGGTTTAGAATTTGAGGTCTCGAAATCAAGCATCTGAAAGAACACAACTTCGTGTGACAAGGGTGTTTTTTCTTTCATTATTATCTCGCAACTTCGACGACCGATTGAGCTCAACTTTTCACAGGTTTGTTATTTTATGCATAAACTGAGATACATCAACTGTGAAGACTAGTCTTTGACAATTACCAGTAGTGTCCAGTGTCTTTAAACTTCTCGACTTACCATATTCGGTCGGAGGAATATCCTGCAAGATGGGTACGTTGTTGGAGGTGGCGGAGATACCTGATGGTCCAGCTTGGGGACTTGGGGTGTTGCGAGCTGAAGCTGATAATGGAGAAACAGATCTCTGGTTGGACGATCCCAGCTTTCCTGAATCTTGGAAATCTAAAACGAAAATTTCAGAACAGCTTATTTGAAGTTGAATGCTCACAAAGATAACCGTGATTTGTGTTTGCTTTAAGGAATTTGTTTACGCCTGTAAACAAATTCTGGACACGTTTGGTAGACGTCAAAGACCAGTTTTCTCACTTGGTGTATCCCAACATTATGTATAAAATAACAAACCCGTAAAAATTTGGGCGTATTGGTCATCAAAGTTTCAAGAAAACAATGAATAAAAAACACCAACAATTTTTTAAGACACCTTTTTACAAAATCCTGCCTAAAACCTTGGCCCTGATTTGATTCATTGCCAAGGCCAAGTGTGAGTAGTGTTATGTGTTGGTTATCCACTATACCACAAGAGATTTTTCTTTGTCTTCAGATTAATGGAGACATTCCACCAATCTCTGCTACTGTTGCTCAACGCAGAGTCTGCTTAGCAGGTCACTGCCATCATGCTAAAGACCCGGTCATAGCTGACGTGTTATATTGGAGACTGTCGTGCCCTAATAGAGGTCGCAGACCTTTCAGCTACATTGACGTGATCAGTAGAGATACAGAGTCTGAAATTGTGTGACTTCCAAACATGATGAGGGATGTACACCTCTGCAGCCGATTTCACCAAACACTAGGATTTATGCCTAACTAAGAATTGGTTTGGCGTTCTATGGTTCTGACACTTATCTCGTCCTAAGATTAATCCTAAGCTAGGAAGAGTTTGGTGAAATCGACGGCTGGCTTGCTACCACTTAATGATGATGATGAAAAACACGACTTACCTATCAGAGACGCCCCCTGTCCAACCGGCTGGGGACTCGTAGGTAGAAGAACGCTCTTATGACTCGACCCAGCTTCGGATCGATCCGGGCTGTTGGGCCCGGAGCTCGGGAGGTTATGGTGATGGTGAGGTGCACCGTGGTGAGGGGCACCGTGGTGTGATCGGTGGCTACCCATGGAGGAACTACTGCTGGTCGGAACTACTTTGGGAACCTCCCACCAGTTGGGGGAATCGGGAGGGGCGGAGCTACAGGTGGCCGAGGCTGGTTGAATCTGGTGGACGTAGAAATATCATAAAAACAGTGGCTTCTTATATAGCGCATATCCCTCACTCATAGAAAAGTTTCCATAGTTTAATAGGGTTTCGATACCTTTTTGCACATTAAGTTTTTGGCCATGACATGAATCACTACTCACTGTGAATAAAGATAATGTAATATAGTTTATCTGTAGAAGATCCAGCTTCATTATTAGTCAAGTTTTTGAGAGAAAAAAATTGAAAATCAGAGCAATCAGAGCAATGTTTTTTGTGAAAATGTTTTACTCATTGCTCAAAAACTACAGCACCTCAGCAAGTAATAAACTTTCTACCATCATTATCGTGTTAGTTTAATGTAAATCTGTGGAGTTCCTGACTTCAACTCACAATCTTTTTCCTAGCTCGTTCTTCGTTATCACGTAGCCATTGCATGTAAGACTCTCTAGCGATCTGTTCCTCTATTGCATCGTTCGTTGCTTCCCAGTCGGTGGCTCGTAGTTTGTCCTCCAGCATGGTCGTCTCAAGCTCAGTGTTCTCTGAATGTCTCAGAGCCTCTCGGACCAGAGTCTTATCAGCAAGCTGTCAGCAGAATGAGGAAAAGGGTTTTTTTAGTTTACCTTTTTTGCACAAACAACAAAATACATCAAGGTGCGAAACCTCGAACTGGCATGCAGATTCAGCCATGTGAGTGGGCAGCCCACACAGTTGGTTACCCATACAACGACATCAGAGCACACAACACCCATCATTCGCTCGTTTCATTGGCTTCCAATTCACCAACGTATCAACTTCATTCTTTTTCTTGTGTATAAAGCTGTTCATAATTTGGCCGAGTACTCCAAGATCTCCAAGCCCTTCTTTTGTCTTTACTAGCCTTCACTCTTCCTCCACGGCTTATTTCCAGCTTTCCCGGGACCCTGCACCATGACTTGCTATAGTTCATGCTTTTTTTTGCGGTCATAGCTTTGGAACAAGCTACCCACCCACATTCAAGCGGCACCTTCATTGGAAACTTTTAAATCATTACTAAAACCCATTTGTTTTGTCAATCTGATTAGTTTGGTTATAGCACTTAGAAACATGTGTACTAAGAGCTCTAATAATGTTGTCAATGACAACCTTTATGTCACCGCAAATTGAATACACACATAAAATAGTTCTTAAAATTGACGACGGACTGGGGGAATCTTGGTTGGTACTCACCCCTGGTACAAACGATGGCATCCCGAGACCCACACCGATGGTGGCTTTATGAGGGTTGACGACAGAGTTATAATGAACGCTGCGATGATAACTCACTCTGATTGGCTCATTATCCGTCTTGTTTATCGTATGAAAGGTGTTAATTGGTTCTGATTGGATAAAGAAAGGATGTATATTAATAGATGGTAATTTTGCACAGGGGGACTGTGATTGATTTCCCTTGTATAGCAGAGCAAAATGCTACCCAAAAAGTTTCAATTGCTACTCAAAAATCACGACTTGCTATTCAATATCAGCATTCAGTGTGCACAAAATAAGTTCAGTCTAAATTTCTTGCTATGCAAAATTGCTGGGGGATAAAGAAATTAATTTGTTTTTACCCATACACTTGAAAGTGTATTAAGCACTGTATACTCAGTACTTCCCAGAGTTCTGTGAAAAATATTCCACAGGCAAATCACACAGGTGGCATTCGAGCCACCAAACCAGACCAAAAAAGTCTGTCCCAAGCCAAAAAATATGGCTCATCAGGCCTGTGTTTATATGCAGTTTTGTTGGCATTAAACAACAGAGAATATTTCCCCCGGACAAGATGCCAGTCCATCGCAGGTTACTCCCCACTTCTCGCCGGTACCCATTTGAACTCCTAGGTGGAGAGAAGCTATTATGATAAAGTGCCTTACCTAAGCACACAAATGTTGCAACTCACCAGGACAGGATTCAAATCCACATTCTGTAAAATACAGAACTTGAGTCAGCCCCCGAACAAGACCGCTTGGCCACAACACTCCTCGATGTTTGAGAGGGCAAGGCCATTTTTTCTTCTGCACAGGGCACTTCCATTGGAAATCTTTGAAATGGAAAACTTTTGAAGGGGCAACAAGGCCAAGAAGACCATGGCCTCTGTGTAACTACAGGCTTGGCAAGGCATGCAGTACTTTATCTTTGACTGGCTTTGTTCAATTAAGAAGTACCAAACTAGTGACTAAACCTACTTTCTTAAAGTATAGTATACATCCTCACCAGTACTGTACTCAAAAACTTCTATGGGAAACTTTTGAAAGGGCACCAAGGCCAAGACAGGGCAACTGAGACCATGGCCTCTGTGTAATTCCATGCCTGGCAAGGCATGCTATACGTTGTCTTTGACTGGCTTTGTTTAATTAGTAACGAACTAGCGATTTAACCAACTTTCTGTAAAAAAAAGTTTTCTGGAATTGTGAACATCCTCACCAGTACTGTACACAAAGACCTCAATATTGCGGTTGTACATCTCCGACAGTGCTTGCATCTCTACGTGGTTGCCATGGCAATCATCCATGCGTTTCCGGGTGACGTAGGTGGCAAAATCCTCCGTCACATACTGGGAGTAGTAATCTGCGTTCTTCATCTGAAACGCAAGCGAGCAAAGAGCTTGTTACATGAAGACACTTTTCAAGTAAGATGGCATCTTTTAAATGCATGCTGTCACACGCTCCAAAAGTGCCCTCACTGGGTTCCAAAAAGCGCCCTCACTGGGGTCAAAAGGAGGCAGATGATTAGACAATGGCTGTCCTTTGCGCGCGGAGAAAGATTCCACTATTAAAATAGGTGTTCCCCTGCAAGCCAAACGTGGCAGGAGTGGGAGGAGTTTTGGAGACATCCTGAAGCAGCCGTTGAACTTTGTTCTTGAAGGCGCACAGCAATTTCCCTCTAGTAAGGGGCACTTCTATGAGGAAAATGTACATTTCTATTGGAACTTTGTTAAGGGCACCAGAGCAAAAGCACAGGACACCGTGGCAACTGCCTGGTTGTGGGTGCCTTGGGTTAAATGGAGGCCTGCAAAAGCCTGCTACAAAGAACAGTTCGCTGCACTTAATCAGAGGTTAGATCTGGGTAGGTCTACATGTTTGTGCAATTTTGTGCACAAGTAAACAGGTAAAAATATTTTCCAGCCCCTTACCAAAAAAAACTACACAACTTTATAAGTTATCTTAACTCACCATGTAATCCATGCAATGACCTCGCACAATGTTATGCCATTCTTGGTCACCGTACACTTGGTCGGCTGTGAAGAGAAAAAATGCGTGGACAAGTTTTATGGAGGCACTCTGAGTTTTCAGTGGTTGAATGTTGTCCGTCTCTGTATGAGACCTACTCCTTTTGCAAAGCACAATCTAAAGGTTTACAAGGTGATGCAGCGCAATATGCTGCCAATTAAACCAGGAACACCAGGTGAACCCCTTCACCTTTCTCAGTGCACTGGGTACTTTTATTGCGTTACACAACACACAGGACCAAAGGTTTTACGTCCCATCCAAAGGATGAAGCAAATCATGGTTAATTGTCTTGCTAAAGGACACAGGCGTCACAAAAGGGACTTGAACCCACACTCTGCTGATCACAAACACCAGAGTTTGGGTCTGATGCTCTGAGTCTTAACCGCTAGGCCCCACCTTGACACAATTATTATAGTGAAAATTGTTCAACATACCGACAGCCCTAAAGAGGCACGCTCCATCTGGTGACATGTGTTTGATGATAAAGTGTCGTTTCTCCTTAAGCGCCTTTTCAAACATTCTTTCATTCTGAACGAAGAAACATAAAAATGGTTATCAGTTACAACATACATCATAAACAAGAATGAACAACTTTGATAACATATTGACATCGTGACTGAGCTATGTCCTATAGAAACTGTTAAAGGCAGTGGACACTATTGGTAATTACTCAAAATAATTATTAGCACAAAACCTTACTTTGTAACAAGTAATGGGGAGAGGTTGGTAGTACAAAACATTGTGAGAAACGGCTCCCTCTGAAGTGGAGTAGTTTTCGAGAAAGAAGTCACTTTCCATGAATTTGATTTCAAGACCACAGATTTAGAATTCGAGGTTTCGAAATCAAGCATCTGAAAGCACACAACTCCGTGTGACAAGGGCGTTTTTTCTTTCATTATTATCTCGCAACTTTGATGACCAATTGAGCTCAAATTTTCACAGGTTTGTTATTTTATGCATATGTTGAGATGCAGCAAGTGAGAACACTGGTCTTTGACAATTACCAATAGTGTTCGGTGTATTTGCAAGTTGTTTGAAATCTTTTTACCAAAATATTGGGTGAGAGTCATTGCTCACAAAAATGTCAGAAAACCTAAATCGCATGATCCAAAGTTAGTATAGAAGATTGAAATGTATTCAATTATACCTTTTGGTAACCCTGTAAGAATCATAAAAGAGAATCATAAACATCCAGATAAGACAAGGTGGGCTAGTTAATAAAGGGTCCGGGTACTTTTTGTAGAACACAAAACACAATGTCAACAGATTTACGTTAAACCCAAACAGTTTGAAAATAATGCTGGTAGAAAGCTGCCCTTACTTGCTGAGGTGTTAGTCATGTACAATGGATTTTTGGGACATTGTTTTACTCATTTCTCAAAAACTACAGCACATTGGAAATTTCTTGTCACTGCGATCATTAAAAAGAAACAAATCCTTATTGTTTGGCCATTGAAGAAGAAATATTCCTTGAATCTACTCAAGTCGTAGAAGCATTGAAGTTTCAAGTTTTCAGTCATGATTGGGAAGATAAGATCTCTCAGACAAATTCTACCTCAATGGACAAAGTGAACTTAATCACTGTGCTAGCCAAAAACACCAAGTAGCGAAGACAAGGAAATAAGTTTTAGTTTTAGATGCAAGCGGAAAACCCCAGAAAAATGTTTCCAGGGAAAAACCCACACAGTCAGGTAGGGACGTAGGGCCTACACGTAGAACTAGGAAAGAGGTTCTTTTCGCTATCAGCATTCCTGGATGGAGAAGAAAGCGGAACAAACTTCAGTCGCAGCAGTTCTAGGAGTAGTGCCCCTAGTGTGATTCGAACCGGGGTCCTAGAGCTTAGAGGTAGAAGGCAAGGAAAGATATCACTATGCCAACCTGACCACCCAAATCTAACTTCATTAGAATCCAAAATTATAAATTAGTCGGCGATTGAAACTTTCCCTACAACCTTTTCACTTATCCCTTTGTTTGTGTAGATTTTATAATCACTTTGAACATGAACTTTATATTTCAGGCCATGAATTGCACGCAGGCCAAATACTCCATTGCCCCTGTTCTTGGCCTTGGTGCCCACCAAAAATTTCACACTGACTTTAAATAAGATTTTCCAATTATGTTATGGAAGTTGGAACCCCTTTTGTTTGCAAAATGAAAATGGCCTTGCCCTTTCAACATGTTCAATTGTATCAATGATGAAATTCCAGACCCGATATTTATTTGTAAGCACTCGTTTAAATCACCTCTTCATTGTAAAACGGCTGCGTATCATATTCATCCCCACTGTTACAACCCCCCTCTTCATTTTCCTCCACTCGCTCCTCCCCCTCCCTTCTATCGTTCTCCACATCTCCCCGGTGTTGAAGCCACGATACGGAAGCCTGATGATCAAGCCGGTGTGGCGACGATCTATGCCTCGCTCGTTTGTTGCTTCCATGGCCTCCAAGTTCATGCCCATCAAAGGGGTTCCTACAGTCATGGGAAGCACCCGAAAGTCTGTCGTCTAAGGGGTTAGATGACGACCAACGAGGAGGGGAATTGCGGGTCTTAGGCCGGGCGCCTCCCCTACCCTCAACATTGCCGCTGTGCCCGTGGGCGCCGTGCGGATGAGTATGCGATGATGAGTGATGACCGTGTCCGTGATGTTGGTGATTTTCACCCGATTCGGGGCCCCTTTTCTCCTGCGGCGCCTTCTTCTTGGGTAGAATTGTCATTATGAAGGCCTTTTCTTTACCGTTCTTGCTTCCTTTGAGGGGAAAAGAGGAGGAATTCGGGTTTTTAATCCACTTCTCCGGTCAGGACACTCCTCTCTTCCATAACCAAAACAAGACGAAGTAATATGGCGCGCAATGACTTGTGGGTAAAATGTAAATTGTGGAGAGAAATGATATGGTTCGTTGCTAACTGTACTTTACATTCCTTAGCTCAGTGCATTATTGATTACAGACACCAGACTGCATGTACATTTTTCGCATCAAAAATCGACACCGTTAATTTGGTATAGCGCCCTCTACTTACTAAAATGATAAACCAATAATTATTATGAAAAATGGTTTTGTACAAAAGAAACGGAATAACATTGGTAATTGACAGATTGATAGCAAATCGACAATAGTTAATTTGTGAATCGGGACATAGAACTTGAACTTTCATCTTCAAATAATATTGCTCACTTAAAATAATCGAATGCTATGAAATAATTAGAAAAATCGGTACCGTTAATTTGCGCCCTTTAATTATTACTTTGGGAAAACAAAAAGTTCAAGAATTGATTTGTTTATTGGGACATAGAACTTTTACTTTAACTTAATTACCATCTTTAAATAATATTTGTTACTTTAACAAAATCGGATGCCATAAAATCATGGGAAAAATCGGTACCGTTAATTTGATTTAGCGCCCTTCTATTCTTTTAAATGAAAAACCAATAATGAAGAATAGTTTTTGTTGTGTGCAAAAGGACCGGAGTAACTTAGTGGGGAAATTTTAACAATTATTAGTTTGTTTATTGTGACATAGAACTTACTTGCATCTTCAAATCCTACTGTTCATTAAAAAATAACTGTGTCCCATGAACAGATAAAAGAATACTGCTTGATTAAGTTTTTAAATAATATTCCATTTTTTGGTCTAAGTCTAAGACCGTTCTGGTACAGCCAAAACAATGGACCTTTCTTGTATTTTGTTTTTCGCCACAGGGACTAATAACTTAGCCTTACGATCGAGAAAAAAAAGAAGAAAAAGGCGGGAGCTCTGGTACCCACTGTACACGTTTGGTAAATTGTCAAAGACAACTGTTCTCACTTAGTGTATCCCATCATAAGCATTAAATAACAAGCCTGTGAAAATTTGGGCTCAATTGATCATCGAAGTTGTGAGAAAAAGATGAAAGAAAAAAACACCCTTGTTGGACGAATTTGTGTGCTTTCAGATAGGAATAAAAGATTTTCTAGCTAGAAGTCTTTTATTATCTTAGTGAGAAATTACCTCTTTCTCAAAAACTACAATACTTCAGAGGGAGTCATTTCCCACAATGTTTTATATTATCAACAGCTCTCCAATGCTCGTTACCAAGTCAGTTGTTAAGTTAAACATTCATGTTTTGGGTAATTACCAAACGTGTACCTTCCCTTTAAGCACACAGAGTAGCTAAGCACAAGCTTGATAATAAGGTATAATGAAAGCTTGTAACTTTCTCGACCCCCATCAAAATACCTATTGAATTTTAAATCAAAATTTTGGGGTCAAATCGGCCAAACATCTGACATAGCATCTTTAAGTAATGTGGTTATGTAAAAAATAAGTATACCTCCATATTTGAAAAGAAGCGTCATAGTTCATCCCCCAAAATGAGCGAGACCTAGTCACAAATCGTATCAAGGGACATGTTGTTCGCTTGGCTGTCTCCTTCCTTATTCTGGTCATCATAATTATTTTGCTGCGCTTAGCTGCTTCTGTGATGAAATTGGGCCTGGTTAGTTTGTAAGCGGAGTCAGCGTGCCACAAAACCGGCACTTTACCACACTGGTTGACGATACCAAGAAACGAAAGCCAGTGGACTATTGTTATCATCGCTGTGTCAGCGAGATTGGTGTCAGATGGTGTCAGTCAGATGGATAAAGGAAACAACGTCATTCTTTATCTAAAATAATTACATGGAAGGTAGAGATATTGAAGATGTGGATAATAACTCTTGCCAGGTATCCTGTTTCCTGTATTGCGGAGGAATGCATTACATGCAAAGCATGCTAGTTACTATCCCTGTTTCAAAACATAGGCTGAGCGGGTATAGGGTATAAACTGTGGTCCCGTATCAAGGGGGGGGGGGCGTCCTAGGCCTTGTTTTATATAAAATCAGTTTAGATTTTTTTTAACAAAGTTGGTACTAGGTTGTAGAGGGTCCTCAAAAGTAGCACTGTAAGTCGGCCTTAAAAACTGAAAACTACAACAAAAAAGTGTGACTCTGTTCTTGTGTGTTTCTAACCATGGAGGTAGAATGTTTTATATAACACCCAAGCAGATCCTTGCCATTTGATTGGAGGATTGTCCGTCACGTGATAGCAAATAAAAGTGCCATTGCACGCTGAGTCACTCACCGTGCTTTTTCGTTCCATCCGAAAAGTACCATTGCACGCTGCCAGCGTGCAATAGTACTTTTCGGATGGAACGAAAAAGCTGAGTAAACACATATCACTGCGTGCGCGTGTCTTTGGTAACGCAGCAGTGTTACTGCAAGGTAGTAAAATTACTTACCATTCGGCTTCTACAATTAAAAATTGTAGGCCTACGTTTTGTTTGTTTTGAAAGTTGTATCTTTTAATCAAAATGACAAAGATCTACTTGGATGTTATATAAAACAAATAATGAATGTTTTTTCATTCGTGCAATGGTGCGAAATGTTCATTCGTTGAAAGCTGGAATGTTCCATTCAACTCGGCTCCGCCTCGTTGAATAGAACATTCCATCTTTCAACTCATGAACATTATTCGCACCATTGCACTCATAAACATTCATTATTGTGTATACTAACTATCTATCTTGCCAAACCATTGCGCATCACAGAAGCTGTAAATAATGGGTTAAGCGATTTGATTGGACAGAATGAGGTCACATGTGAACTTTCGCTGCTGCCTGTTACTTGCTGATACAAAGTCGTGTATCCATCTACTTAGTGTATGAATTGAATTGAAAAACACGAAGGGCACCATACTAAACTAATCGAGAGTAGCATTTATGACATAAGTGCTGCATGGAGGAAGTCACAGGTAACCACAAGGAAGTTATCACCAAATTTATCTTTCTTCCGCTTATTATCTGAACAATGCAGCAATGCTCCAAGAGAAGGTGACATCTCAATAACCAGGCAGTCCATAATGAATGCCTGGATGGCAACAGAAGGTGTTCTGGACAGCCAAAGTTCTCGGTCACGAGCAGCGGGCGCAACCGGTCACCCGTACGGGATGATGTGTGACAAAGCACGGGGCACCGTCCGCTCCAGCGCACGGTCAAAAACACCCACCAAACTAGGTAGTCCGAAACTCCGGTTCGCCGGTTTAAGCTGGCTAATTGTCTTGTGGATTTTGTATTTTATATCACAGTGCTCTTGTCTCAGTCTCGAGAAATCAGACCACCTTATCCCTGATAAAAAACTGCGTCATGAACGAAGTATAGCAACAGATCAACCCAACTCACGCAAGCTGAACTCGACCGTAAGCAGGGTGGTACGGACGGACTGTGTTCTTTGCTCCATCAGCAAACCTACCCTGTGTCCCCCGGGGTCTGTCCCCCTTACCCAGGGGAGTGGTGACAGGGGGTGTGTGATAGTGACATGGACAATGACAATGTCTTTTGCATACAGCGAAATTATTGGTTGTAGTCAACAATGCCGACTGACTGAAGTAAGACAGGAATGCTATCCTGGGTATTGGGGTCCAATGTGCTTAGGTGAGTAACTATATTTATCAGAATAAACTATATACATAATAATGAACTTGCAGCTACAACCATATATTAAATCTCTTTTGAGGGAGTGTTGTCTCTTAAAGCCATTATACACTTTCGGCACAGAAAAAATACATAAAAGTTCACAGATTTACAAACTACAGGGTTTACAGAAGGTAATGGTGAAAGACTTCTCTTCAAATATTATTCCATGAAATGCTTTACTTTTTGAGAAAACATTAAACACATGTCATGAGACGGGAAACGTGCGGAAACAAGGGTGGGTTTTCCCCGCTATTTTCTCCCGACTCCGATGACCGATTGAGCCTAAATTTTCACAGGTTTGTTATTTTTTATATCAGCTGTGATACACGAAGTGTGGGCCTTTGGACAATACTGTTTACCGAAAGTGTCCAATGGCTTTAAGAGAGGCGGTTTGGTCTCAACGGGAAAAAACCCAATAATTGTTGTAAATTGATCGTATTTTTGACTGCATGAGAGTGTTTTGAGAAATATTTCTGTATCCTGCCACCACCTTTTTACTATTTTGGATAATCTTCCGCACGTCGCCACCAATTTATCCGCCGTTAATTTTTCCCTAAATTTTACCAAAAGTAAATTAGATCTAATTTATTTCATAGCAAATTATTAAAGAGTGGTGGCAGGATACAGAAATTTCTCCACATCTTTATTAGTTACTGCAATTTCCTTGCATTAAGTCTACAATTTGTTTTACTTTGACTTTTTTTTTTTCTTTTTTCAGGGGGTAACCGTTCCGTTACCCTATAAAGTAATCGTAAATATCAACAATGGAACAACACTTTGTTTTTACTCATTTTGCATCATTTAAAAAGTCGTAAATTTCATTCACACTCGCCGTCACAGGGTATTAAAATGGTAAACAAATTCTGCTGACATTATGATGATAACAAGTATTGTCCTAGACTGCTGGTAAATGGAACGGGTTGCTAAGAATTCAATGATAGTTGAAGGGAAATGTGTATAGCCTTTTTTGCTGGGCACGACCTTGCTGGTTTTAAACGACAGTTATTTACAAGACATCTTTGCCTACTTTTTTGTTTCCCTAATAAAGACAGAGGAGAATTTTGATTCTTCTAGACACTTCCCAGTGATTGTTCAAATTGTAGTAAAAACAGTTCAATGCATGCATTTATGTTAAAGACACTGGACACCTTTGGACCAAAGGTGTCCAGTGTCTTTTAAAGCCATCGGACACTTTTGGTAAACAGTATTGTCCAAGGCCCACAGTTCGTGTATCACAACTTCTATACAAAAATAACAAACCTGTGAAAATTTAGGCTCAATCGGTTATTGGAGTCGGGAGAAAATGACGGGAAAACCCACCCTTGTTTCCGCATGTTTCGCTGTGTCATGACATGGGGGGTGTTTAAAATAAATCCGTAATTCTCGATATCGAGAATTAATATTGTTTTAATCTTTTCTCAAAAAGTAAAGCATTTCATGGAACAATATTTCAAGAGAAGTCTTTCACCATTACCTTCTGTAAACCCTGTAAGTTATTTGTAAATCTGTGAACTTTTTTTTCCTGTACCAAAAGTGTCCAATGGCTTTAACATAAATGCAAAGTGCATGTTTGGTTATTGTCAAAGACTGGTTTTCTCACTTGGTGTACATAAACACATCAACAAAAGTAAGTCCCCCCCCCTAAACAATTCGCCATAACATCGTAAGGTAAAACATTTTACCAATACAACTAATTAAGAAATAATTCTATGACATGTTTCCTAAGTGTTGTGTGAAAATGAAAGATGTCCATGAATTCATGGCTGAATGAGCTCAAATGGAAGACAAAAACTGCTCTTCTCAAAATTCACAAAGGTTTATCAAATATAGGTCAGTAACGCCTGTATCCACCACGCCTGCCAATGACCGCCTGGCACCGTCATGGTGTTTGTCAGTCTGGTGACATGCTGCCGCTGTGGGATGGCATTCCACTGAACTTGCAGAAGATGGGACAAGTGAGCCAGGTTGCTGTTGGCATTGATGTGGGAATATGCAGATCGCTTCAGCTGGTCCCACAGGGTTGGGACTGAGGTTGGGGGAACTTGCCGGCCACACCATTCGCTCGATTCCTTCACCAGCCAGCAAAGCAGTAGCTACCCTGAACCTGTTTTCCTGGTAACGCTTATACCACCCCACACATGACACTCCCACCACCATAGGCTGTAACTGGTTGAACACAGCACTCTGCATGTTGCTCTCCAACTCGACACCCATCTCAACATTAGTCTCCGACCGTCAATGTAACACAGGCAACTTCTCGTCTCATCGCGATCGGTGAACAACACAACGTAATCTTTGTGACTTTTGAGAATGGCAGTTTTTGTCTTCAATTTGAGCTCATTCAGCAATGAATTCAAGGACATCTTTTATTTTCATACACCACTTAGGAAACATGTCATAGAATTATTTCTTAATTAGTTGTATTGGTAAAATGTTTTACCTTACGATGTTATGACGAATTGTTTAGGGGGGGACTTACTTTTGTTGATGTGTTTATCTCAACATCTGCACAAAATAACAAACCTGTGAAAATTTGAACTCAATTAGTCGTTGAAGTTGCGAGATAATAGGGGGCCTAATGGAAGAAATTACACCCTTGTCACACAAAGTTGTAAAACTAGTTCATGTATAACTGATTCAAATGCTTTACAAGGGATCAGGTATTCCACAATATTATTATTACTATTTATACAGTGTTGGATTTGGATAGAGTGAGGAGGGATCCTAGAAAAACACTTATAGGATTAAACCGCCACCATAATCAGAGTCCAACAGTTTAGGTGTTGAGTTCCCATAAAGGTATTAGATAGTGTTTTGAAGGATTCTAGCTATAATTGTAAATCAAGGGAGTTAGGGTTGATGACTGATAAGAATTGTTAAACAATAAACAATTCAGTGGGACAATTAAAGTATAGAGCTTAAAACAATATGTATCACAAGTCTTACATGTTCCTCATAAGTTTCAGCTAAGTTTCAGCCAACTTTGGTTGGTAAGCAGTTTGCAACTGTTAATTTTATTTTCTCAAAAATGAGGTACACGATAACAAATGTGTAAGGCGCACCCAAAAAGTAGTTAAATATAAATATTATCAATTTACACAGGGTCTGGATAAATAGAATAAAACAGAATAAGGAAAAGATAAATGACTATGGAAATGTTATTGTGTGGAGAGCAGAGTTAAAAAAAATGTGTGTTTCCCACAACTTTTTAGCAATCACTTGTACCATCGTCAAACAGTCCGATGACCCCACTGCACATAATCATTGGGGCCACTTAGTACATTTTATTCTTGAGTCATTGTATTTATTTTAACAATACAACGCTTTTTGCCTGATTGAGCAGTATAAATACAGCAGAGTCAAATGACAGTTGTGGGTTAGGTTATAATAATAATGGAAAGTTCGCCACTGGAGGATCAGGATGTGAAATGAAAGAAGCGGGTTAGCCTGTTTTATTTAGTTCACCAAATGGTGTTTCCCATCGCAAAGTGATGGGGAGGATTTCATAACTTTCATTCAAATCAGGGCTCATTGGTATTTGGTAACCCTTGTATACATGTACCCCCTCTTCCTTACCATACGTAGGTCACAGACCTGGATTTCACACAGGACTAGCAGGCCATGGCCTCCGTTGAACCTGTTCTTGGCCTTGGTGCCCTGTCAACAGTTTCCCATTGACTTTAAGATTTTCCAATGGAAGTGCCCTTTGCAAAATGAAATGGCCTTGTCTTTTCAAAGGTGAAATACCAGGCCTAAGGTCAGTTTAGTTAACTACACTCATACCCCCTCTTCCTTACCATAGGTGACTTTAGTCCACTGCACTCATACCCCCTCTTCCTTACCATTGGTGACTTTAGTCCACTGCACTCATACCCCTTCTTCCTTACCATTGGTGACTTTAGTCCACTGCACTCATACCCCCTCTTCCTTACCATTGGTGACTTTAGTCCACTGCACTCATACCCCCCTCTTCCCTACCATTGGTGACTTTAGTCGACTGCACTCATTCATACCCCCTCTTCCTTACCATAGGTGACTTTAGTCCACTGCACTCATACCCCCTCTTCCTTACCATTGGTGACTTTAGTCCACTGCACTCATACCCCTTCTTCCTTACCATTGGTGACTTTAGTCCACTGCACTCATACCCCTTCTTCCTTACCATTGGTGACTTTAGTCCACTGCACTCATACCCCCTCTTCCTTACCATTGGTGACTTTAGTCCACTGCACTCATACCCCCCTCTTCCCTACCATTGGTGACTTTAGTCGACTGCACTCATTCATACCCCCTCTTCCTTACCATAGGTGACTTTAGTCCACTGCACTCATACCCCCCTCTTCCCTACCATTGGTGACTTTAGTCCACTGCACTCATACCCCCTCTTCCTTACCATAGGTGACTTTAGTCCACTGCACTCATACCCCCCTCTTCCTTACCATTGGTGACTTTAGTCCACTGCACTCATACCCCCCTCTTCCCTACCATTGGTGACTTTAGTCGACTGCACTCATTCATACCCCCTCTTCCTTACCATTGGTGACTTTAGTCCACTGCACTCATACCCCCTCTTCCTTACCATTGGTGACTTTAGTCCAATGCACTCATACCCCCCTCTTCCCTACCTTTGGTGACTTTAGTCCACTGCACTCATACCCCCCTCTTCCCTACCATTGGTGACTTTAGTCGACTGCACTCATTCATACCCCCTCTTCCTTACCATAGGTGACTTTAGTCCACTGCACTCATACCCCCTCTTCCTTACCATTGGTGACTTTAGTCCAATGCACTCATACCCCCCTCTTCCCTACCATTGGTGACTTTAGTCCACTGCACTCATACCCCCCTCTTCCTTACCATAGGTGACTTTAGTCGACTGCACTCATACCCCCTCTTCCTTACCATAGGTGACTTTAGTCCACTGCACTCATACCCCCTCTTCCTTACCATTGGTGACTTTAGTCCGCTGCACTCATACCCCCTCTTCCTTACCATAGGTGACTTTAGTCCACTGCACTCATACCCCCTCTTCCTTACCATTGGTGACTTTAGTCCACTGCACTCATACCCCCCTCTTCCCTACCATTGGTGACTTTAGTCCACTGCACTCATACCCCCTCTTCCTTACCATTGGTGACTTTAGTCCACTGCACTCATACCCCCCTCTTCCCTACCTTTGGTGACTTTAGTCCACTGCACTCATACCCCCCTCTTCCCTACCATTGGTGACTTTAGTCCACTGCACTCATACCCCCCTCTTCCCTACCATTGGTGACTTTAGTCCACTGCACTCATACCCCCTCTTCCTTACCATAGGTGACTTTAGTCGACTGCACTCATACCCCCTCTTCCTTACCATAGGTGACTTTAGTCCACTGCACTCATACCCCCTCTTCCTTACCATTGGTTACTTTAGTCCGCTGCACTCATACACCCTCTTCCTTACCATAGGTGACTTTAGTCCACTGCACTCATACCCCCTCTTCCTTACCATTGGTGACTTTAGTCCACTGCACTCATACCCCCCTCTTCCCTACCATTGGTGACTTTAGTCGACTGCACTCATACCCCCCTCTTCCCTACCATTGGTGACTTTAGTCGACTGCACTCATTCATACCCCCTCTTCCTTACCATAGGTGACTTTAGCTTACCATACATGTAGGTGACTTATAGTCGCCTGCTGATAGAAAGGAGTTTGTAGTATATTATGAAACTACATGTATACAGAATTTGTTTTTTTCTCTCACCATGTCCTAAACACACTTCCATAGTTATCACAGGCCTGTATGCTTCATGCTGAAAGACAAGGGCACCAAGGCATTTTCTCCTTGGTAAAAATCACACTGTGAGAAAATTGTTAATTTCTACCAAGGCAAATACCAGGGGGCATGGAGGCCAATGCCTTTTATGTCTCCGTGAGGTATCAGCCATGTTATCTTCTTTGCAGTTCAGTGATTCTTTTGTTTTTGTTTTTGTTTTTGGTTACAGAGTGTCCAGGTGGAGCCAGCAACCCATGTAATGGGAGGGGGCGGTGTCAGGGGCAGCGAGAGGGGGAACAGTGTCAGTGCAATCCGGCCTTTACAGGTGTATCATGTGAATTGTGTGCTGCGGAGGACGCATATGGACCAAACTGTGATCAAGGTAGGGATATTATGGGTGTGTTCGATTAACTTCCCTGTGTCGACCCCGCGGTGCCCACTCGGGTGAGCCCCTGACAAGAGCTAATCGAACGATCACTTACCCTCTCGTGGTGACGTCATGCACCTGGGGCCAGCCCTTAAGTGACCCACTCCACAAGCAAGGCACTTTGGCCTGACCCAGGTAAGCCCCTGGAATGACTTCAAAGCTATTCGAACGTGCCGGGGGCAGACCGGGGTCGACCCAGGGAAGCTTTTCGAACGCATCCTTTAAGTTATCACATAAGCGCAAGAGGACTACAAAAAGTACCGCTTCTGCTTCCCCATATCCAACAAGGCCAAAGGGCAAGTTGACAAAATCAATCACAAGAACAATTTCTGCCCTTACAGGTACCCATTTACCCCTGGTTGGAGAGAAGCAATTATAGTAAAGTGTCTTGCTGAACAGAAGCACCAGAGCTTGAGTTTGGTGCTCTTATCCGCTTGGCCACGACACCCTACAACACTGTTTACAACATTTCTATTGTTTTGGTCCATCCAAGGATTTTTCAGGGGAATAAAATAAATAGAGAAAGTTACACAATTAGGAAGGAAGGATGGAGGTTTGTCGATCCCGGGCCTTTAAATTCATCCAAGGACCATTTTTAAGATATTATCCAATCCTTGTCAAAATACACCAATTCCTGAGCCGGGGATAGAATGGCCATTACTACGCAGTCAGCCATTTCCTCTGGCATGAAACAATGCATCCTTGTGAGCATGACAGTGAATGTTTTCCCTTGTACATGTTGTATACACCAATCTGGCCGCACAAGTGTTGAGCACCGCGCGGCATTGCTGCGGTGTCTTCAGTGCCTAGATTATGCACAAAGACACTGCTGTTGTTAGATTTTTTCATCAAAATGCTACCAAAATGCATTAGTTGCTACTAAAAAAAAAAATCATAATTTGGACTACTCAATATTACCATTCAGTGTGTACAAGACATGTTCAGTTAAAATATTTTGCTATGTCAATAGTGCTGGATGAAATTGTTCCCTGCATGACTTTCACGACACAAGTTATGCCAGAGGATATTGCTTCACAAACTTTACTGCCAGCTTGAGTAGGGAATCAACTGACAAGCAGCACATCAGATCTGATGATCAGATTATACATCTGATTGACATTATACAATTGTTGCACGATGTGACGTGGTCCATGGCGTTTTGTACACCTGAGAGGGAAAATGGCACTTGAGGCGAAGCCGAGGGTACCATTTCCCCTCAAGGGTGTACAAAACCATGGACCCCAGTCACAGCGCGCAACAAATGTTTTTGTTTACCTTTCTATAATTGTTATTCCTCTTCTCGAAGTTCTGTTGTCATCTTCAAACATTATTACGATGGACTATTCATTGTTTAATAAGCAGACGAACGAGAAACAATTCCCTCGAACCCACGGTTGTTTCGTACACAGCGCTGGAAATCGACCAACGCCGGGAACGATCAAGGTGATGTACACCGCTGTACATCACTTTTCATGTTACCCGGCCCGTCGAGCCATGTAACATGCGTTTCTGATGCGCGTCACATGATTGGTTCTCGACCAATCAAACTTCACAGTTTGTTACCGACGTATAACAAGTTGAGTTGTCAACCACCGGTTTTTCTCAAAACCAAAAAGAGATTTACTCACAGTGCTACCGCAAACCTCGCCTGATTATACTCCCACCATGCAAAGTTTACTTTTAAAGAAGTACACACAATGCCCAGAGCTGCTAACTCTACCTAATTGTGCAGAAGGTTCCCTGAAAATAAACCAATCTGTCCACGTTCTGAAAAGATGTTTATTGTATTAACCGAATTGGAAAATCTCCCTGATTGTGGGAAGGTACATGTAGGCCTATACATTCCACTCTTAAAAATTAATGGTCATAAAATCTTTTGATTAGAAGCCTGCAACAGCTTTCGATACAGCATTTTCAAAAACATCTCACTTCCAAGTAATGTGGAATGTACAAAATTTATCACTTTTTATGCCCCATGCTTCTCGGATAGTGTTTTCCTATAATTTCGGCAATAACTCAAAAAACGCGACCACCTTTACACTAATTTTTGTTTTCATGATTTAATGGTTTTCATCTGTATACTTTTGGCAATGTGAGACAATTCATGAAATTGCAAAGGTTGCATTATTTAAAATTAATTTTCTGCAAAATAACAATGCATGGAAAAAGGAATCCCTCATAAAAGAGCATTGCTGGGGTACTTCTCCTTAATTGAATGACCCGTTGAATCAACACATCATTTCCCTCCATTCTCATCCCAAATGATCACATGACTGATGTGGACAATTGTCTGCCACCATATCCTGTCATTCTCCTCTGTTAATTATGTCATAACTTCCTCTTTATCAGGAACACCCCCTTACTACAAAAACAAAGAGATCTTCCTCCGAAAAGTTCAAGATTCTTTATGGGTGTCATGGCCGAGTGGTTAAGAGCATTAAGTTCAAGTTCTGGCAGTTGAGTCATCAGAGTGTGTGGGTTCGAATCGCGGGCGTGACACTTGTGTCCTTGAGCAAGACACTTTACTATAATTGCTTCTCTTCACCCTATGTATGAAATCCATTCCCCTAGAAAACTCTTAGAATGATTGGGGAATTATAATAACAATAATACTGGGGGAAACTTGGATAGCGTTTTATCACAGCCCTATAAGCCTTTTTGAGGTATGGAGGACACAATGCTACAATACTGTAAAGTTGTGGTCAATTTAGAACGTATGTTATTCAGTGAAGTGCGCATTTTAGGCGACGCAGCGTTTACACGTAAACCTAATGACCACCAACATGGTGAGCGTGGCATCAGTCGCGGCGTGTGATGCGCGCGTATCACTTTCGCCATACCTCAAAAAGGCTTATTGGGGCATATCAAAGCGCTCAAGATTTGTTCCTGCCAGGTATGTCAATCTTTGTTTGTGAGGTATAAGACCTATTACTAATGTAATGGTTTTACAAGGTGCTGTGGTGCAATATGCCGCCGATCAAACCAGGAACACCGGGGCGAACCCCTTCTCTTTAAAAAAAAAAAAAGAAGTGCACTGGGTTCTTTTACATTAATTTCACAACAAAGTGGATTATGGCTCCGTCCCATCCAAAGCACGCAGCAATAAAAGCAAGTGTCTTGCTTAAGGACACAGGTGTCACGACCGAGACTCAAACCCACACTTTGCTTATCAGAAACACAAGAGCTTGAGTCTGGTGCTCTTATCCGCTCGACCACGGCACGCTATGATTGGTTGGCAGGCATGAAACTTGAAATGGAAGCCCTTGGTCATTGCCCTTAGAGAGGGTTTCAATAGAATTGAAATTGCCCTCAAAGAGGGGGATGCCCTTTACGAAGAAAAAAAACGCCTCCACTTCCCTCTCACACAAACCACTTTTAAGTTTGTGGGTGTTAACTGATAGTGGTTGGTGTTTAAGAGCAATGTGTGTACATGTATGACACAGGAGCATCTTGAACCAAGACTAATTTCCTCCCTCAAACTCATTTCCATTTAATATCAACATCAATTCCACAAAAAATGGTTCAATTATAAACTTGCATTTTAAATGAATTTTTGTCAACCATTTGTGGGCTCGTCTAATTTGGACTCTCATTTCTTCTTGATTTTAAAGTTTGTGACTGTGTGTATGGAGTTTGCAATGCTGGATCAACTGGGAATGGATTCTGTCTGTGTGAAGAAGGGTACCAGGGACCAAGGTGTGACCTGGGTAAGAATGAGGGTTACCAGTATCCCAGAATACTTGAATAATACTATGTGCACTGTAGACAGGGGGTAACTTTTTGTAAAGTGTAAGCGTCTTGAAAGCAACTCCATGTTTTTCAACTGTGTGTGTTGCTCTGCAAACCTACTGTCCAAAAGTTTTGTTAGACTTTTGGTTGAGAAATAAATGGCAACAATTAGTCAATGTGATAAGAGATGGACCATAAAAATATATCCTGGATAACGCTGAGTTTTGCCGCCCTCTGTGTCGTCTGAACGTGGCGTAAATAGCAAATGATTATCGCGTGACCAGATGTATGGCAAAATGACAACAACTGGCCTCGTACTTAGACCAATTCTACATGTTTTCATTGGTCAATGTTGATGACGTCTACTGTACGGCAAAATATTTTGCCATACGCACATACAAAAATGGCATACGCGCGTCCATAAAAATGGTCTTGCACGAAATCGCATGCACAATGATGCACTTAGCGTTCTCTGGGTTCTTTTTTCTATGGGTGGAAAGTAATAGCTTCAGTCTGTTGCAACATTCTTGTTTAAGTGCAGGATTGGTAGAGATTAGGAAGTAGTCGCAAAATTCCTGCGTCCATCTACTCCCCCCACTGCTAAACAACATTTCTGTTATTGAACAACGTTAGTCTTGGGTTCAAATCTCACCCAAATGATTTGCCTGTGGATTTTGAAAGTACTGTGTATACAGTGCTTTTAAATACACATTGTGTGTTAATCTAACTTTCGCTCATTTTGGTTATTCCTGTTGTGTTTGTCCGTTCAGCCAAGACCAGTTGTGGAGATGCTATCTGCCATCCCTTTGCAATATGTTCCCCACCTATCAGTGATGTAGCAGACCCACTATGTGTATGTAGTCCAGGCTACACTGGAGATGGACGGCTCTCATGCGCAGGTAAGAATGTGTGCCAACATCATTATCATTCGATATATAGACTTGCGTACGTGGCCGCCTAGTCCTCAAATTCTAATGGGGGCGCACTCCTGGAGTCGTCGCCATCACTTGTTTTGCGTTCAACCGCTGCTCTTCTCAGCTCTCCTACGTGTCTTCCACTCCACTGTGTGACATTGTCTATCCAGCACAGCTTAGGGCGGCCTCTGCCTCGAATTGTTCCTGTAAGCAGACCATCTATAGCTGCGCTGGGTAGGCCTCCCTGTGTCATCACATGAACACAACAGATTGGTGACATTACTTAATAGAACCCTTCACGAATGACGTCACTTAAGTTAAAATACCTTGCTGTCAGTCAAACATGGCACACGTATAGTTAGTCTAGTCCCGAGCAAACATAAAATTTGGACGCTAGTTAACTTTACACCTTCGTCTGAGAGCAACATGTTGTAGGTACTTCTATTTTAAGCATTTGTGCGGATTGCTATTGCATTTCTTGCAGTGAATTGTACATTTACCTTTTGTACTTTTTTAAAGTTTTTGCCTTGTTTTATAAATTCCATCTGTTTGAGCTTTGTTTTGCTTTTAATAATGTTAAGTGCTATTTGCCTTTTAATGTACAGTGCCTTTGAGCAATTTTGGCGTTTTATAAATGCTGTTATTATTATTATATTATTATTATTGGATCGTGAGGAAAACAAATTTGATTGTTTTGTTAAGCTTGTTTGATTCTGACTGGTAAGCCTAGTCATTTCATCTTTGAGAGGGAAAGGCAATTTTTATTCTCTTAAGGACACTTTCATTGGAAAATCTTAAAGGAACACATTGCCTTGGATTGGACGAGTTGGTCTATAAAAAGCGTTTGTAACCGTTTGTTATATGTTTGGACAGATGTTTTAAAAGTAGAATACAATGATCCATACAAATTTGCCTCAAAATTGCGTGGTTTTTCTTTTACTTTGCGAACTAGCACGGTCGGCCATTTATGGGAGTCAAAAATATGACTCCCATAAATGGCCTACCGTGTTAGTCGACGAGGTAGAAGGAAAACTGTGCAATTCCGAGGCATATTTGTGTTGATCTACTTTAACAACATCTTTCAACCCATGCATTTTTTAACAAACGGTTACAAACTCTTTTCAAAGACCAACTCGACCGATCCAAGGCAATGTGTTCCTTTAATGTTTGAAGGGCGCCAAGACCATGGGCAACAGAGGTCGTGGCCTCCATGTGTTTCCAGGCCTTTAAATTGTTTTTACTCAGCTGATGTTTGGACGGGTAAATCAAAGTTTAGATTGTCACATTCACTTTTTTAAATTTCCTTGACCTTTGACCATTGACCTTTTGTCTTATTATCTGCCAGAGATTGACCCCTGTCAGCGAGAGGGTGTCTGCAGTGTACACGCCCACTGCAATCATACGTCACCGGGGAAACACACATGCCAATGTTTATTTGGTTACTATGGCGATGGGAAGGAATGCCATCCAATCAATCGCTGCCAGCAAGAACCTTCGGTCTGTCCTCCACCGTCCTCAAAGTGCGTCTTCGATGGTCCGATGCGGGTGTGTAGACAACAATTTTTCTAATATTTTGATGTCATTTGAAATTTTACCCATGGTATCGGTTATGTAATAATAACAATAGGAATAATATTGGCTTTTTATATGGCGCTCAAAATCTGTCACTCAGTGACGCTCATGACAGTCATACATTATTACCCCTGATCACTGGGACATTACTTTATTCCATATACATGTACCATCGTAGCTCCCTTGGGAGTATACAGTACCAAGTATGTAGCGCAGTAACCTAGAACCATGTCTGCACTCACAGGTGACCATATACCCCTTGGTGAAGAGAAGAGTAGGTATACACCTTCAAACCGAGGACCTATAACAAAAGAGGACAATAGAGTCAGGAAAGGTCCACAGTTGGAAAATGTGTACAAAACCAATGGCAGCTAATGGACCCCTCCCATGAAATATGCTAATTACATTCACTCATGCATACAGACCCTGCTGGTTGGCAAACACCATTGATATGTGCACTAAGCAGACGCGCAGTCGCGTCTGCGTCACGCACCCATTAGCCATGTGCAAAACAGCGCGATGTTCCCTCATTTTGCCAACCAAAACTTTAGTGCACACGCGCTATGTGCAATTTACATATTTCATGGGAAGGGTCTATTGCAAAAAAGTATAAGAGTATAAACAAAAGTATAACAGTATAAACAAAAGAGGGACAATAGGAAGTCCACGGTTGCAGCCGTTTACAAGCTTGTAAGCATTTACAGTTAAGTGTCTTCCTCAAGAACACAAGTGTCACAACCGGGAATCGAACCCACACCCAGATGACTTTGCCACCAGAAACTTGAACTCGATGCTCTTAACCACTCCGCAGTGACATCCAAATCCAATGCAAACACGTTTTGTTTTCTTCACTCCAAAGAAATTAACCGATAAAAACCTTTTTTTTTCCTTCTCAACAGTATCATTGTGATTGCATGGAGGGCTACGACGACTACTTATTTCCAAACGGCTGCCAGAAAATCGATATGTGTGTCTCTACCTCGACGTACAGCCCACCTCAGTGCCCGCGTCATTCTGTTTGCTCTACCATGCCAGATAGTAGTCGAACTCGATGCGAATGTGAACGTGGATTTCAGGGAGATGGGACAGCTTGCCATGGGAATATCTTACAGGTAAACTGAAGACCCAATTCACCGTTGTAGTTAGACCTCTTTTCCTGTTTTCTTTTTCTCTTCATTTTATTGATTCTGGTTTGAGGCCAAGGATTCGGTTAAGCTTGGGCGATATCACGATATTATCGAGTATCGCGATATTAATTTGGAAACGATTTCGATATCGGATGGATTTGGTTTTAATCGAGATATCGATATGTCGCCATATATTTCGCGATATATATCGATTAAATATCGTGATGTATTTGCTAGCTGAGACATCTTGCACCCCATAGGTTTGGAGTAAAACCAGAAGAATAGGTCATTAGAACACCTCTCTTATGCCATGACTGTCTCTTCAACAACTTTCACTTGGAGTTTGAAGACTGATGATGTCAAATGTAATTAATCGCGATTATATCGAATATCGCGATATATTGTCGCGTTATATCGTGAATAAAATAAATCGATATCGCCCAAGCTTAGACTCTGTGGTAGTGCTCATTACGTAATAAAGGTAGTTGGGTTTTACCGGGCTGGCAAACAAGGCCGGCAGTCTGAATCCTGCACAGAACTGAGCTTGACTTACGCCCTGCACTTGTGTCCCGTGAACAGCAACTAAAACACTTCATTTGTTTTTCCAAGTTTCTTTTCTGATTTCACATTTAAGACCGAGGTGTGTTATAAAACACATATTGACTGGCACGATTCGGTAACTGGTGTCGTCTATTCCCCATCAAGTCTGTGAGTGACCAGAAGAGGGGCCTACAGTATTTCCCTCTTCTGGTCACTCAAAGTTTCCGGCTGTACACTAGGTTCCTCATTGCCAGTCAATATGTGTATACTAACACGCTAATGGCTTATTGCTGTTATTATTTACTTTTAGGTGCTGCATTACCTCAACACTGACATTAACGGGCCGATGGAGGGAATGTTTGACATTTCTATCGGGTTGCTAGAGATGACCATGGGGTATGTTCTAAGCAGCGGGGGCCTCTTCACCGTCTTTGTGCCAACGGACGAAGCGATCCGAGAAGTTTTCTTCGACGAGGTAATTTTTAGTAATAATGATAACCAAATCAGAGCACAAAACACCCACTTTTCGCTCTCTTCATTGGCTTCCAATTCACCAAATGTATTTGTTTCAAAATATTCTTCTTGTGTATAAAGTTGTTCATAATTTGGCCCCAGTATATCTCCAAGATCTCTTAGCCCTTCAGTCATCTTCACTTTCATCAGCTTCCCGACGCCTTTGCTCTTCTTCAGGGCTCGAATTTGGGGAAAAAATCCACAAGACCGCAGGGCTGGTTGCTCAGAATTTTTACTGGACCGGAAGATTTTTTACAAGACCAAAATTTTATTAGGAAAAAAAAAAGTTAACACGATAGAACAGCAGGCCTTTTTCATCCCTTAGGAGGCTTTTTTTTTGCTGTGAAACCCAATCAATAAAGTTCCAAATACCTACTTCACGTCATTCTCGCCGCCTCAAAAAAAAAAATTCCGATTTGATAGGCAAATCACCAACAAAACACTGCAACGTGCAGCTTTCATAAAAAGATCGTCATAAAAAAAGATTGACCAAAAGTTTGACAGCAGTAGTCAGAAGCTCATCACGGTAGCCATACTAAGCAAGACGTTTGGCAACAAGACCTTACTTTTAATCCATGCAACACAGGGATGTGTGGTATTGCAACCAGACCTTCTTAATGCAAATTCAACACTCCTTTGTTAATAACAGACTTTACACATGGTCAGTGGTAAACAAACATCGCTGTACTAAGGTGTGCCGCCGCGCCGGGTACTAACACATCACTCCCTCGTCCCCGCTCGCACACTCCCCGGGTGCATAAACATAAATGGTTTGAGACTAGATGTACAAGGTGTGGGCATGAGTAAACTGAATGGAAAACTTGTATGCAGCCTGATGCACGTGAAAAAAGGACGGATTGACGTTCCGCAAGCGTGCTCAGAACACTGATTTGACGACAAGTAAAACAAAAACTGTTATTCTAAATGAGATTGAAATACATTTTTTAATGAAAGATAATATATTTCATATAATTATTTGTTATAGTAACTATATTAGTATGCATAAAAAAAACCACAAGACCGCCGGACTTGTTCGGCATAAAGTTTACTGGACCGAAGCTAAAATCACTGGCCTCGGGCCTGCGGTCCAGCGTGAAATTCGAGCCCTGGTCACCCATTGCTCATTCCCATCTTTCCACGGCACCCCGCACCATGACACGCTATGGCGATTCTGCGTTTTGCGGTCATAGCTCCAACACTTTGGAGCAAGCTACCCAACCATATTCATCAAGCCCCGCCATTATTGGACACTTTTAAAGGATTACTTAAAACCCATCTGTTTTGTCAATTTTTGTCTGTTTTTATTATTAGTATTATTAATACTAGGTTCTATTAATATTATGGTGCTTTGTCACACCCCTAGGGGTCGATCAAAGCGCTCAGTATTTTGTCCTGCAAGGTATGTGAGGCTGCGTTGAGTACTGTTGGTAGGTACATGTACGTTTGCTATTGTAAGACTTCAATATTATTATTATTATTGTTAAATATATTTTTTATTTATAGTCTGAGCTGACAGAAGATGTAGAGCTTGCACGTTACTTGATGAAGCTTCATGTTATACCCACATACTTGGACACCTTCATGCTGAATAGAACCAGATCGATCTACACGCTGGCCGGAATCATGGCTGAAGTCACACCAAAAGATGGGGTAAGAATCAAACAAGGTTTAAAGGCCCTGGACACTATTGGTAATTACTCAAAATGCATTTCAACATAAAAGCTTAATTGATGATGAGCAATAGAGAGCTGTTGATAGTATTCAACATCCTGAGAAACGGCTCCCACTGAAGTAGCAAAGTTTTTAAGAAAGAGGTAATTTGTCACTCAAAGTATGACAAGACTTCAGGCTTGAAGCCTTTTTAAGGCATCTAAAAGCACACAAATTTGTGCAACAATGTTTTTTTTCCCCACCATTATTCTCTTGCAACTTCGACGACCAATTGGGTCAAAAGTTTCACAGATTTTTTATTTTATGCTTATCTTGAGATGCACCAAGTAAGAATGGTCTTTGACAGATTACCATAGGTGTCCAGTGCCTTTAAGCAAGAAGTTTTCTTTGCATTTACATTTAGAGTAAACATTTGTACATGTACATGTAAGTTTGTGGTTTTCGATTCGCCACTCTGAAAAGCCAAAGGTTTGTGCAGTAATCCGGTGTGGCTGGAGATTCGGTCCCCCCCATACATCAAACTGTGTACAAACTTCTTCTGATAGCGCTCTCTTTGAATCCTCCTCAGACCTGATACTTCATGGAAGCAATGAGGGCGATCGCCTCCATGCCCCCTTGGTCATTGCCTTGATGCCCTTGAAATGCTCCAGTAGAATTTAACAATTTTCTCATAGAGTGCCCTTTACCGAGGAGAAAAACGCCTTGGTGCCCTTGCCCTTTCAAAAACGCAGCATACAGGCCTGCTCCTCCTCCAGCCCATGTTCATTTCCAATAGACCTTTGCACATGACGTCATTCCAGTAGAGCCCCCTCACCTATAGGTCAAAGGGAGTTGTACATTGGCTGATACTGTGCGCCGCGCGTACAAATCTGTGCGTTTCAATTGTTTCGTCACCGTTTTTCCTCTAAGATGGCGGCTGGATGACGTCAATGCATAAGGTCTATAGGGGGGGGGTACAGAATCTAAAGGGTACAGATTTCCTTGGGACACAATAACAAACTGATTTTGATATTTTGACTGAAATTTGTTTCTCAGAATCCAGACGTTTTGAGGTACCGAATTGAAGGTAGTAACGAGAAGGGTAAACTGATCTACCAGGACATCCCCGCTGCTAATGGAGTGATCCATGTGATTGACAAAGTACTCTACGAAGCACCCTTAGTACCCAATAACCCAGAGGTAAGACCAGGACCCAATGTCATAGACCTGCTAAAAGCACAAAAAGAAGCCAAGCACAACTATACAAAATGGCAAAATGTTCAGCTGGTTGTAATATGTTTAAAGCCAGTGGACACTATTGGTAATTGTCAAAGACTAGTCTTCACAGTTGGTGTATCTCAACATATGCATAAAATAACAAACCTGTGAAAATTTGAGCTCAATTGGTCATCGAAGTTGCAAGATATTAACGAAAGAAGAAAAAAACACCCTTGTCACACGAAGTTGTGTGTGATTACATGGTTGATTTTGAGACTTCGAATTCTAAATCTGAGGTCTCGAAATCAAATTCGTGGAAAATTACTTCTTTCTCAAAAACTATGGCACTTCAGAGGGAGCCGTTTCTCACAATATTTTTATACTATCAACCTCTCCCCATTACTCATCACCGCATCACCGAGAAAGGTTTTATGCTAATAATTATTTTGAGTAATTACCAATAGTGTCCACTGCCTTTAAGCGGATAAACAACTTTTGAAAAGGATAAGGAGCATTTCCAAACAGCCTAAATTCAAGGATTTGAAGGCAGTGGGCCCCTTTAATTATACAAATTTAAGAACCAAAGATTGCACTTCCTGTTGTAATAATAATAATAATAATAATAATAAAAGTAATAATAATAATAATCATAAAAGTAATAATAATAATAATAATAATAAAAGTAATAATAATAACAATAATAAAAGTAATAATAATAATAATAATAAAAGTAATAATAATAATAATAATAATAATAAAAGTAATAATAATAATAAGCTATTCTTATATTGTGCATATTGCCTTGAGGTCCCTATGCGCTGTCAGTGTTTTTCTACATGGTATAATGTGGAGCTAAGTTTTAAAGCCATTGGACACTTTCGGTAAACAGTAATTTCCAAGGCCCACACTTTGTGTATCACAACTTCTATGTAAAATAACAAACCTGTGAAAATATAGGCTCAATCGGTCATCGGAGTCGGGAGAAAATCACGGGAAAACCCACTTGTTTCCGCACGTTTCGCCGTGTCATGACATGTGTTGAAAAGAAATCCGTAATTCTCAATATCGAGAATTGATATTGTTTTAATGTTTTCTCAAAAAGTAAAGCATTTCATGGAATAATATTTCAAGAGAAGTCTTTCACCATTACCTTCTGTAAACCCTGTGAGTTATTTGCAAATCTGTGAACTTTTAATATTTTTTTTCTGTACCGAAAGTGTCCAATGGCTTTAAAGTATGAGACCTACTCATTTAACATAGCACCATGTAATGGTTTTACTAGGTTTTGTGACGCAATATGCTGCCAATTAAACAAGGAACACCGGGCAAACCCCTTCTCTTTACGATAAGTGCACTGGGTTGTTTTACGTGTGTTACACAACACACAAGACCAACAGCTTTATGTCCCATCTGAACGATGCATCAATAATGGTTAAGTGTCTTGCTGAGGGACACAAGTGTCACGACTCTCGAACCTACAATCTGCTGATCAGAAACACCAGAGCTTTAATCCAGTGCACTTACATTGTATTCAATCGGCCTTGCATGCCACTGTGATAATTAATTTGTGGTTTCGTTCTTGTCCCAATGCTAGGAGTCTGTAGCGACCATCATCTCCACCACAGGAAGGTTTAATCGAATGCAGACCTTGATGCTGGTGAGACTGATTAAAAAAAAAAAAGGTTTCGGGTCGGAACAAAAAAAAGGTTGCATCCCCTTAGGGGATCCCTTGGCTGCTGCTTCCCAGGTTGTATCGTAAACTTGGGTGTGATCCCTGGCTATGTGACAGTTATTGATTGTATGGGTTCTGACTGGCACCCCCTAACAAAGAGAACAGAGAATACTGTTTGAAATGCTGAGTTGTCAAACCACTGGTTCTTCTTGGAACCACACCTTATCAAAAGAGATTTACTCGTAATAATAAATAATAATAAAACGGGCCCGGAAGTAGAGGTCAACACGAGGTCACAGTTTTTCTCATGGTTCTACCGCAAACCCCACCTAATTATACTCCAACCATGCAACTTCTAATGTGTTTTTTGTTTGTTTTCAGAGTGTTGGAGTGAGCAATGTGATCTACCCTTATGGCTTTTATACGATTCTAGCTCCGATGAATAAAGCCTTTAACCAGCTACCAGAGGGTTCCATCGACTACTTAATGTCTACTGAGGTAAACTATAATAGTAATAATATTAATAATAGTAGATTCTTTATAAATGGCGCTCAAATCCTTCACTCATTCGGACTTATAATAACAGAAAACAAAAAATAAATTGAGTTGGAGGGGGGCACATAAAAAGCAAAGCATGTCGAGTATGGACCCCCCCCCCCCCCAACAAAAAAAGCAATAATGCAAACTACAAAGTGGTGAGAGCAAGGAAAATGTAGCGGCAAAACAATTCAAATTACAAGAAGAAACAAACACAAAACTGTGAAAATGTTTCCTGTTTCAAAAACAGTTCATGGCCGGGTCACACCAAACTACTTCTCAAAACGTCCGAACTCGTCCTTGTAGCTTTGCCTGGATGATGTGACTTTACTTAGTTAAAGACACTGGACACTTTTTTTAATTGTCAAAGACTTGTCTTCTCACCTGGTGTATCTCAACATATGCATTAAATAACAAACCTGTGAAAATTTGAGCTCAAGCGGTCGACGAAGTTGCGAGATAATAATGAAAGAAAAAAACACCTGTCACACGAAGTTGTGGGCTATCAGATGCTTGATTTCGAGACCTCAAATTCTAAATCTGAGATCTCTAAATCAAATTACTTTGAGTAATTACCAATAGTGTCCAATGCCTTAAAATTATGGTAATAAGTTGGGTCTGGCTGTGAACAGGATAAACAAGCTACATGTACAAACAGACCCAATCTGTGTGTAACATACATCCAAATGACGCCCGACCGCACCACATCTATCGCGACCCTAGCATGATCCAAGTACGCCAATTCCATTCCTAGTACGTCCTTCTTGTTTGAAATAGCTGCCACTCCGTCTAATTGCAGTAGTTTGCTGATCAGAAAAGTGTTGGGCAACATTTTCTGTCTAAACTGCTCTTTCAAATCAGCCCTGTTAATAGAGTGTTAGTCTCGCGCATACTTAAACATTTGGACTTGTCTAAGCGCGTGAGTTTGTTTCCTTCATACGCTTAATCATCATTCGTGGGACCGAAGCGGTCCCAAAAAGGTTCGAGTACGCGCAAGACTTGAGCGGTTTAGCAATTTTTTTTCCCGTGAATTATCCAGCAAACTGGTTTGTTTTTACTTGCAGGGACGTCCTAAGCTTATCGCCCTTCTGAGGAACCATGTTGTTGTTGATCATTCGGTAAGCGAAGTTAAATTACTTTATTACGATAATAATTAGTTTATTTTTTTATGTTGTTGTGTCTGTGCAACATTAGTACGGCAGTATTGAAATTTTTTATAATCTAGACAACTGGACTTAAGGCCTGGTCCCACTCCAGCGATAACCAGAACTAAAACAGTAACGACGCAAAGAGAACGCATTCTATTGGTTGAATGAGCGTGTGCGGTTTCTGCGTGGAGCAATTCAACCAATAGAACGCATTCTTATTGCGTCGTGATCGTTATCGTTCTCGTTATCGCTGCAGTGGGACCGGCCTTTGCTATATTACTGAAGACAGTTTCACGTCCTATCTTGAACCATCATCAGGCCGACTGATCTTCTGGCGGGCAAAAGGTTGATGACTTGTTTCTGGTCACTGAACCGGGCAGACGTCGAAGGATCTTCTTTATAGCTGCCCTCGCCAAGTTAGGCCTGGTCCATACTTCCTGTGGATGCTTCGTGCGATGCGAATTTCATTGCGTCACAAAGGGAAATGGAACGCGTACAGATTGTTGCGTCACCGAAATTCTCTTCGCATTCGCAATCGCAGGAAGTATGAACCGGGCTTAATGGTGCAGACCCCCTCCTCTGATTAGCGCCTCAGCCAAAATATTTTAAGAGAAGCTTTCTACCATCATTATCTTTAAATGATGTAAGTTTTACGTTAATCTGTGTACATTTGTGTTTTGTAGTACCCAAACCCTTTAATGAGAAAGTCGCTCTTCATGAGTTTTGTTATCTGTGTGTAGTTTCTTATGCTAGACCTGATTACAAGAGGTGGTGTGACGTCACTGCATGGTTCAACGACCAACTTTCACATCAGGTCGAACGTAAGTACAAACACTTGAATGTTCTATTTATAATAACACTGTTAATAGCGGTTAAGAGCACCGGATTCGAGCTCTGGTGTTTGATCAGCAGAGTGTGGGTTCGAGAGTCATGACACTAGCTACATAAAGTTATGGAGGTAGTGCTTTCTGCTCTACTGGCCAGGCTCCGAATCGATGATACCCAAGCCTACATCCGTACAAACTGTTATGGTGGTAACCCTGTTTCAGCCTAGGAGTAGGTGACATCGGCCCTGAAAAACAACTTGAAACCCACACCTTGAAGGGGCCTTCAGGCTAATTTAAAAAATACAATATTTTTCCTGCAAGGTATGTGGGACAAAGCTTTTGAAGAGTTGGACCTTTCCTTTTGCATAGCACCATGTAATTACTTACAGTATGCTGTGGCGCAATATGCTGCCAATCAAACCAGGAACTCCTGGGCGAACCCCTTCTCTTTTCGATAAGTGCACTAGGGTCGATTTCACAGAGTTAGGACGAGTAACTTGTCCAGGACAAGTTGTCCTAACTTAGCATTAATCTTAAGGTCTGCATGCTACAGTGCAGGGTTGGGACTCGTCCCAAGTCCTAAGATTAGTCTCAAGTTAGGAAGAGTTTTGTGAAATCGACGGCAGGGTTCTTTTCCTTACATTACACAACACATGGGACCTTTACACTCCATCTGAAGGACGCAGCAATAGTGATTAAGTGTATTGCTTAAGGACACAAGTGTCATGGCCGGGACTCGAACCCCCAATCTTCTGACCCGAAACAATGTAATGAGCATTGGGTACAATTTGTATCTTTCAATATATATCAGCATTATGTTGACAAAACATTATAATTTGGGGGCATGGTTGGCTTGTGCGTAAAGCGCTCGCCTCTCACCGAGGTGACCCTTGTGCGATACCTGGCCAGGGCCGTGAGTTGAGTTGTGCGTTGGTTCTCTGCTGTGCCACGAGGGTTTTCCAGACCATCCGGTTTGCCTCCCTCGGGGAAAATTGAACACTTTCGATCTCTGGCTGTGCTCCATGGTCATAATGAGGTGATGTGGCTGGTTGCCAAAGGCACCCTTACATGCCTGCTTCTGGAACACGTTGTAGCCGCGTCCTTCGCAATTCAGCTCTTAGCTGCGAGTATGGATGATTAGCCTCCCAAATGATTACTATTATTTATTCTAAATATTATTCATTATTATATTATTATTATCTTCCACCAGGGCTTGATCCAAATGGACGGTAAAGCAAATATGACATTTTCGGACATCGTTGCTTGGAACGGCTACATCCACAGCATTGACGGGCTGCTAGTTCCACCGGATATTGAACCTCTGATATCACATAGATGCGACAGTGTCAATTACGGGAACACAACGGTAAGAACAAAACTTTGAACTTCAGCCTTGAGGTGACAAGAGTAATTTTATGGTTGTAAAAATAAACCATGGTCATCCATGTTTATCTTGAAATTTTTCAATAGTTCCCCCTATTGAACATCACATCAAACGAAAGCTCAACAATCGCTCCAAACAACCGAAAGAGGGCGGTATATATGGGTGTTGTAATTTTTTAGTTGTGACCGTTTTATCAAAGTCCAATTTGAACAAGTTTTGGTGGTCTCTAGCGACCACCTTTTGCGCTAAAGAGTTAAATTTGCAGAGCCTCCAATAGATGGGTTGCAATACGCGTCATTGACCGCGTCAGTGAAAATTGCACGCGCCGCGTGTGACTCTGGTGCACTTTTCACATGTAAAATACATCAAAGATGGCGGTCAATGACGCGTATTGCAACCCATCTATTCTCCCTGATTCTGCAGAAAGCTCCCTGCAAATGATCTTTCTGCTGGGCATATTTAAAAAAAAAAAAAAAAAAAAAAAACCTGATTGGGGAAAGTTTGTTCCCTGAAATGTTGCACATACATGTAGTTCTGAAAATCTTCCCGATTCGTTCATTTATCGTTCATTCAAACTTGTATTTGTATTTATTTCATAATGTTCCAGATGAGGATGGGCTTAATTGCTAGTCCAGCCAGGGCCCAATTTCATAGAGCTGCTTAAGCACAAAATTTTGCTTAAGCAAAAAAATCCTTGCTTAGTAAAATCAGATTACCGGCCAAGACTCCACTCACTTGTTATGCTAAGTAAACAACAGCTAAATACCAGTCACAAGCAATGTATATGGCATGACATTTTTGCCAGTAACATGTGAAAAATACGCGAGCTATTTTCGTGCTTAGCTCTATGAAATTGGCCCCTGTTCTTGTGTTAGCTGCCCTTCAAACAGCTGTCCATGGCCAGTGACTGCATTTTTCACGGTTGCCCGGGCAAAAACTGTTATCTTTTTACATAACCGCATTACTTCAAAGTGAAATGTTTCTGGAAATGCTTTGTACTAGCAAAAGCTGCTGTAGGGTTCTGACAAAAGATTTTAACTTGCCGTTAATTATAAGAGTGGTTACTGAATGTATATTTCCCACTTTAACAGGTAAAACAGTGCTGCCCTGGTTTCTATGGAGAGAACTGCCTTCCTTGCCCTGGAGGTTTTGCTATACCATGCAGAGGTCACGGACTGGTAGGTTATGCAATAATAGTAATAATAATATTAATAATAATAATAATAATAATAATGCAAAGACCGACTAGGTCAAGATCTCCTGGGACTTCTAACATAGCCGGTTCCAGCCACGTTAAATCTCTTTACAGATTATCAATTCCTTTTTGAGAGTGTGACATCATATGCAATGGGTCTATACACCGATGTGCGTTTACCAATGTTTGTACATGTACGTTGTTGATAATTCCTCATTATTGATAAGGGAATAACAGGGTAGCAACGAGTTCTTTCACGGCCATTTAAAACAGGCAGGGTCGTTGCTGTGTGATAAAGGCCCGTGCCTTTTTTGGTTAAAAGGCGTAATAAAGTAAGAAACTCTGTAAAACTTATCCGTTTTCGACATGTTTGAGCTCTGTTTGTACATGTACGACGTCCGTGTGTTGCATTGTTATGACTGAGAAACCTATTTCCGACAGTTTCCGGTTCCGTTCGTGCACATATAGTCTTGGTGCAACACGTTCTCGTTTTCATTTCACACACAGCGCGGCCAACCCACCGACAGCGCCCGCATTGCCCGTTACAAGAAATGTCTTGCACCAAGACTAGCGCGGAGTATCCGCTCACAACCGGTTATAAACACTGGTCATTATCAAAGGTTTAAACACCCCAACGTGACGCGCTCTCTACCAATAGGAATAGTTAAACTGTCTGAGGTATTTATGAATGTATTTTTATGCAGTGTACAGATGGATGGTTCGGGAGTGGTACCTGCACATGTGATGAAGGCTTCCAGGGCACAGCTTGTGAATTGTGCGATGCTAACCTGTTTGGCGTTGGGTGTAACCAAAGTAAGTAGCTTTTAATTTCTAGACAAGTTCTAAAACCCCAACCCGTAAAGTAGAAGCTGGCAAAAATAAATCTAGAGTTGTTGGACTGGGGGGCTATCCCATCCAGGTTCTCCTGTAAAAATCCATAAATCTATTTTAAAGACCTACTTGGAACGAAAATGGCAAGTCGTGATCTTTGTTGAATTTCATTTAAAAATGTTTTCAATTAATAATGACGATCAGTCATTTGAGTAAAATAGATTTTAATTGTAAAAAATACAACAATCATTCTCAATACCCTTATCCAGTGCTTTTCTGAAAGATTCGCGGAAAGCTCTGTTACGACATCACTCATGTTACATCATAGTTGGGAGCTCCAATTTTTATAGCAGCTTCGTTGCAGCGTTGAGGTATAACAAAGCAAACTCCCACACATGGCGTCAAGGTATTGTCATGGTAGTGAGGCTGATATGGCCCTATACAAATGCTTTGAATCATCATCATCAACAATATTAACCAATGATAATGTTCTTTTTGACAGCCTGTACTTGCATCAATGGGATATGTGACAGTGGACCAGCGGGTACAGGGCAGTGTATAGGAGGATGCCACTATGGTTACACTGGACCCAACTGTAATAATCCCATAGGGGGCTGCGGATTGGAGTTTCATGTATGTCATGAACATGCTGTTTGTGAGTCCTCTGGAAGTGAATTAAGGTACATGATAAAATGGTTGCGATTTGTAGATTCAAGTTAGTTCAACATTAATTTCATACTCCTCTTCTCAAGATATGTCCACAAAATATTACAAAGATAAGCAAAATAATAAGCACAGAGGATGGAGGGAAATGTTAAAGTCATTATACACTTTTGGAACAGAAACAAAAAATAAAAGTTCACAGATTTACAAATAACAGGGCTTACAGAAGGTAATGGTGAAAGAGTTCTCTTGAAATATTATTCCATGAAATGCTTCACTTTTTGAGAAAACATTAAAACAATTATCGATTCTCGATAGCGAGATCTACGGATTTATTGTAAACACACGTCATGACACGGCGAAACGTGCGGAAACAAGGGTGGGTATCCCCCTTTATTTTCTCCCCACTCCGATGAACGATTGAGCCTAAATTTTCACAGGTTTATTATTTTATATATAAATTGTGATACACAAAGTGTGGGCCTTCCGAAAATACTGTTTACTGAAAGTGTCCAATGGCTTTAAGCGCCTTGTGCATCACTGTGTGAGGTATATTAGTGAACTTCATAGTATTAATAAAAACTAGTTCTTATATAGTGCATTTAACAATAACGTCTCAATAGCGCGCGCTTTACACTGGTGCCCTGGTCACTGGGCCAATAACATCCCTTAAAGGAACACAATGTCTTGGATCAGGCGAGTTGGTCTATGAAAAGCGATTGAAACCGTTTGTTATAAAATGCATGATTAGTAAGATGTTTTAAAAGTGGAATACAATGATCCACACAAATATGCCTCGAAATTGCGTGGTTTTTCTTTTACTTTGCGAACTAACATTTTATGTAGTCAAAAACTTGACTCCACAAATTGGCGTGCCGTGTTAGTTTACGATGTAATAATAATAATAATAAAACCATTCTTATATAGCGCAAATCACCGTGAGGTCCCTATGCGCTGTAAAAGGAAATCAACAATTATTATACAAAGTAAACAGATATGTTTTCAACCGGGTTTTGAATTGTTCTGATGTCTCAGCCTGTTTAACAACCTCTGGAAGACTGTTCCATAACTGAACTGCTGCATATTGGAAAGAGCGGGAACCGTACGACTTGGTTTTGATAACTGGGGGGGGTCAGAAGGGATTTATTTGAAGATCGCAGATTCCTGGTTGTTTTGTACTCCTGAACTAAGCTTTGAAGATAAACAGGGGCAATACCATGGATACATTGATAAGTCAGAACCAAAACTTTAAAATCAATTCTAGCCCGTATTGGTAGCCAATGTAGATCCTTAAGATGTATAAGGAAAACCATGAAATTTCGAAGCATATTTGTGTGGATTATTATATTCTACTTTTAAAACATCTTTCTGACCATATCCATTTCATAACAAACGGTTTCAAACGCTTTTCATAGACCAACTTGACTGATCCAAGGCAACGTGTCCCTTTAATCTTTCTCAGCTCCCTGGGGAGTATGCAGCCCTGAGCTACCTTAGCGCTCAAGTTGCTTTTTCAACCGCAATACCAACCTCTACCCTCGCAGGTACCCATGTATACCCCTGGGGTATTCTATATAAGAAGCCACTATTATTACTATTGTTATAATTTTTTTATTCTTGATGTTTTTAGTTGTGTTTGCCAGGCGGGTTATCTTGGATCGGGTCTTCATTGTGAGCCAGTCAATCGTTGTATCTTACCAGAACGCGGAAACTGCCACCAAGAGGTAGGTATTAGGGGGGCTCTGTCTTGACTGGTCCCCAGTCCTTATCCCATAAGGACAGGTATTGGTTTTACAAATCCAGCCATATCACTGGATACAACTATCTTGTAATACAGTACATGTACATCCATATGATGATGTTTTATATGTAAATGGTATGTACAATTTGACTGCGAAATTAACATGAGATCGATGGTACACATCCATACCACATAACCGACAGGATCTCAAGGCCAATCTCTGGTGTAATTCACGGGCCTGAAAAGTGTGATGTCAGATGTTTAGGCTAGGCTCTGTCTTCCTCAACTTTGAACCATAGACAAGTTTGTTGCTGAGGGGAAACGAGAGCACCAGATTTAAGCTCTTGTGTTTTTGATCAGCAGAGTGTGGGTTCGAATTCCAGTCGTGACACTTGTGTGTTGTGTAATGCTTTTGAAAGAACCCAGTGCACTTCCAAACGTCAAGACCAAACCGGTTCTTTTCAGGGCCAACACTCCCTCAAATGAGAAAGATAACATGGTTGTACCCGCAAGTTTACTATTATTCTTATCCTTCAAATCATGCAAAGCTTAAACATCACTACATGTAAGCTCTGTTTTTGGTTTATTTTTTATGTTTTATGAAGGCTGTTTGCTCCTACACTGGTCCGGGGTTGAGTACCTGTACATGTAACGATGGATGGTCAGGAGATGGCTATGTATGTACTGCAATAGATCCCTGCCAGTCTGCAGACAGGGGAGGATGTGGAGATGGAGCTATCTGTGCCTACATCAGGCCTGGCAAGGTAAGACTAGTTACTTCTAATTTAAAGTCACCTGGAAGTGGTATTTTTTCAAAATAAAGCTTTTGTCACTAATATATGTGTTTTGATGAGTGGAATGTGAATTAACAGTTAGCTAAGGTTTTAAAAAATCAGTTCTTATGTTATTTACAAATTTAAGAGTAGACCCAGACCCGAGAGGGCGCTGTTCGTGACGTCAATCGAGGCAGACTTTGCCTGTAATGCATAGAGCAAACACAATTGCAAAGTACATGTACGGACCAAATCGTGAGTTAAAAAAAAAAAAAAACAGAGAAACACTTTTTGACATGTACCAACTCACGACTTGGATGTACATGTACTTTGCACGTGTGTTTACTATACGCATGGCAGGCAAAGTCTGCCTCGATATGGATGTAAGCTTGGGTGTCATCAATCAGAAGCCTGGCTGGTAGAAAGCACTAGCTCCCCAACTTTACAAATAGCATCCACAAGCACCTTGTATCCAAATGCCCAGAGCAACCACAAATGGTTGCAATATTTGACACAATTTTGCTGAACCAAGAGGGTAAAAGAAAAGGTATGGGACCGAATTTACATTTTCCAATGTTTTGATCGATTTGAATTGCACCTTAAAGGCACTGGACACCTTTGGTAGTTGTCAAAGACCAGTATTCTCACTTGGTGTATCTCAACATATGCATAAAATAACAAGCATGTGAAAATATTGGCTGGTTGTCGAAGTTGCTAGAGAATAATGGAAGACAAAACACCCTTATCGCACTAATCGTGTGCTTTCAGATGCCTTGAATTTTAGACATCAACTGAGGTTTCTTATTCAATTCAAATATTTTAGCGAGAAATTACTACTTTCTCAAAAACTATGTTACTTCAGAGGGCGCCGTTCCTCACAATGTTTTATATTATCAACAGGTCTCCATTGCTCATTACCGATTAAGTTTTTAAGCTAAAAATTATTTTTAGAAGTTACTAATAGTGTCGAGTGCCTTTAAACAGCACACTGGCGTTTATTTCTTGTAAGTTCAAAACCCCAGAATTATTATTGTTACCTTGTTTCTTTTTAATTTTCAGAATAAATGCTCCTGTAACCTTGGTTACTCTGGTAACGGGACATATTGTGAACCCATCAACCCGTGTCTACTGATGACGAACGGTGGATGCCATGCTCAGGTAAACAACAACAACAACAACAACAACAACAACAACAACAACAACAACAACAACAACAACCACAACCACAACCACAACCACAACCACAACCACAACCACAACCACAACCACAACCACAACCACAACCACAACCACAACCACAACCACAACCACAACCACAACCACAACCACAACCACAACCACAACCACAACCACAACCACAACCACAACCACAACCACAACCACAACCACAACCACAACCACAACCACAACCACAGAAACAAAAGCCCGACTTCATAGAGCTGCTCAAGCACAAAAATTATCTAAGCACAACAAAATTATGCTTAGCACAATAGGGTAATTAGCCAAATACCATTACACATACACGGTACACCATTTGTGACAGGTATCTTGCTTTATTTTCGCTCAGCAGGAAAGATGTTAAGAAATATTCTGTGCTTAAAGACACTAGACACTATTTGTAATTGTCAAAGACCAGTCTTCTCACTTGATGTATCTCAACATATGCAAAAAATAACAAACCTGTAAAAACTTGAGCTAAATTGGTCGTTGAAAATTGCGAAAGAATAATGGAAGAAAAAATGCCCTTGTCACACAAAGTTGTGTGCTTTCATATGCCTTGAATTCGAGAGCTGAGGTCTATAATAATAATAATAATAATATCGAAGTCTTATACAGCGCACATATCTACCAAACAAGGTACTCAAGGTGCTGAGTATATACAACTTTTCAGAAAGATAAGTCTGGAATTCAATTCAAATATTTTAGTGAGAAATTCTTTAGAGGGAGCCGTTTCTCACAATTTTTTTTATTATCAACAGTTCTCCATTGCTCCTTACCAAGTAAGTTTTGATGCTAACAATTATTTTGAGTAATTACCAGTAGTGTCCCCTGCCCTTAACTCTTTGTGAAATCCACCCCAGCAGCCGATTTCACGAAACTTTACGCAATCGCGTAAGCCCACTTGCGCAATAATTTGGTGCAAGTTGCGGCATAAACGTTGCTCAAGTGGACATCTGCAGTTGCGTAAAGTTGAGTGAAATCGGTTGCTGGTCTGTAGTAGCGTCGCAATTAGTGTTATTTATACAACAATTTTAAACCTTCTTTTTCTTTGTATCTCTTTAGGCCGATTGTGTTCAAACAGGGCCAGGTACCAGTGATTGTCAGTGTAGAGATGGATATGGCGGTGATGGTTTCCGCTGTTATCAAAGCTTACTCATGGTACGTCTTACATTTCAAACTATATTAAACAGGTACATGTACTTGAGCAAACTGTTTTTTTTTCAACGGGAATGCTATTTAAACTTGTTTATAACTTATTTAAAATGTAATACTGGTATTTAATAGATGTTAAATTTGCATCAGGGATAAAGAATATTAATTTTGGTTTTTACCCATACACCGATGTGCGTTAGCACTGTATACTCAGTACTTTCCCGTGTCCTGTGAAAAAATATCACAGGCATGTTACTCGGGTGGGATTCGAACCCACGATATTGGTATTTGTACACTTCTGATCAAAAAATGAGGCACCAACCACAAGGTTTTGAAAAACTAGAAACACTTTTGCCATTGACGGCCTGCAATGAAATGACAATCCTTTGACGTCATGTGTGGGAGTTTGCTTTGTTATACTTCCATGCTGCATATGATGTCAGACCATTAACTATTTTTTTTTTTTTTTTTTTTTTTTGCAGGAAATTTCCAAAATGCAGCAGTTGGGAAGTTTCTACGACCTGATAATGGTAATAATAATAGTATGAAAAAACAATAAATAATAATAAAAATTGATAATTAATAATGATGATACTGAAATGGCGCTTTTATAGCCCATTGTAAATCAACGAAACCTCATTGTAACTTACAATTCATAAATACCTCAGACAGTTTCGCTATTCCTATTGGTGGAGAGCGCGTCACGTGGGTGTGTATAAACCTTTGTTTATGACCAGTAAAAAGTGTTGAAACATGGGCGTGACACGCGAGCTTGCACCTGTGCTTATAAGACAGTTTCTTCATTCCTATTGGTCGAGAGCAACGGCTGGGACAGTTGTGCCACATCACACGATACGCACGGCGTGCACAGCATCCCCTTATAAGGAGTTGCTTACCCGAAGGCCACAGAGGGCCTTACCATTTCATAGGTGGAGGGGTGTTTCGTTGAAAGAAATCATTGAACAATTATCATTTTTGCATTTATTTTACTTTTTGATAAAAAGTGTTGATGTTTTTTGACCAAAAATATATTTGTGAATGGGAATCGTAGTGTGTTGAATCGGTTTTCAACTAGTGATTTAAACCCGCCGAGGCCTGGTTCTTGATAATTTACCTCGACTTCGTCTCAGTAAAATTATCAAGAACCAGGCCTCGTTGGGATTAAACCACTAGTTGAAAACCTCTTTACCACACATTGATTCCCTTATTTAAAGCCCCTATTTTGCAGGATCCCTACTGCCTCAATTCTTCAAAATCAATCAGTACGTTTCTATGTTAGATCCTTGAGCCTAAATCCTCCAAAATCAACCAGTATGAGTTTATGTAGGAAACCTATCACCTTTTAAAATTGTGTAAGACCCCACATGAGGCCTAGGTGACTAGTGAAATGTACTACTCATCCAGTCGCACCACGACACTAATCGCGACTAATTTTTTATTCTCAAGATGCATTGTGGCAGTGTTTGTTAGTAAATTATGTTGTCGTGAATTTTCGTGAGCGACACAATTGGTTCACCAAACAGATGGTTGCGACTATTTTTGAAGTAGTCGTGACCGTTTCTGTAGCTGTCGTGGAGGCACGATTAATCGAGTTGTTGAAAAACGGTTGTCGCGACTCGACTAAGCTATCGTTAGTTGCGAATACAAAACTAGACTCTACAGTTGCCAGGCCTACCCTACACTCACTGTTTGGATTCCGTCTAATTCAAACCTTTTTTCATTCAAGATTGGCGAGATGGACAGGTATCTTGCAACATATCAGTCTTTGACCGTCTTCGCTCCGACTGATGAAGCCACAAACCAGTTTGTGGGATCCAGTGATATCGTCACACCGCGTCGTGCAACTGAGATTGTCAAGTAAGAATCTTTCTGTTTATAATAATACTAGGTTCTTATCGTCGTCTAGCCTGCTTCACTCCACTGCAGGAGGAAGGCTTCTTCACCAATTCTCTATTTCACTCTATCCTGCGCTGTCTGTTGCCAAGCAATTCCTCTTGGAGTTCAGTTGGTTGTTTTGCATGCCCACCTGTTGTCGTGCCTCCTTGCTAGGTGGCCTGCCCATCTCCACTTCTTTGATTTGATCGTCTTAATAATATCCTGCACTCTTGATTTCTTTTTTAGGTCCTCATTTGTCACCCTGTCCTTCTTTGTTACTCCTATCATAATCCATTCCATAGCCCTATCTGTCATTTGGAAAAAAATAAAGTTCTTATACAGTGCTTTATCACATACTTTGGCCTCCAAGGTATGTGGAGGTACATTTTGAAGTTTGAGACCCATTCATTTAAAGCACCATGTAATATTTAACAAGGTGCTGTGGCGCAATATGTTGCCGATCAGACCAGGAACACCAGGGTGAACCCCTTTTCTTTATGATAAGTGCACTAGGTATTTTTACGTGAATAACATAACACTCAGGACCTTTGGCTTCATGTCCCATCTGAAGGAAAAAGCATCATGGGTTAAGTTTCTTGCTCAAGGACACATGTGTCATAACCCGCAGTCAAACCTACACTACTCTGATGTATGGCCAGTCCAGGCAAGTTGGATCTTGTGATCAACTCTGGTGGGTTACCACGAGCTAACCCTCTCCTCGACAGCTCTTCCACCGTGCAAAGTTTTCAAATCCTCAATGTCTTTATTTCCTATCCTCTATAGAATGCACATTGTGAATGGCACTTTCAGCGAGCGTGCTTTGTACAGGCTGGCTTTCGATGTAGATCAGAATATTCCAACTCTGTTTCCAGACTTTGATATCACCGTCCACGACTGCAACCAGGTGAGTTAGTTTTTGTGATTAACCATGTAGAGCTTTTTGCATTTGGCTTTAGTAAATAGTAGTAATAATGGAAAATGTTAAAGGCAGTGGACACTATTGGTAATTTCATGTAGGGAGTTCCAAAGCCTCGGTGCTGTGCTTGGAAATCTTCTCTCCCCCCATCGATGAGTTGCCGTTTTTCCTGAAGAAGGGGTGTATTTTTGCACAAGATCACTTAAATATGCTGGGGCATCACATTGTAAGATCTTGAAAATAATGAGGCACATTTTATATTTTAAAACCCTTTGTTGAATGGGGAGCCAGTGCAAGAAATCAGCTAGCACTGGTGTGATGTGGTCTGTTTTCTTGCTGTAATATTCTGCAGTCGTTGAAGCGGGACAGTTGTATGTTGTATGCTGTATGCATCTATCTTGGATGTGATGAAATCATGGACAATAGTTTTGTCAGCTTCCCTTGTGAGGTGATCCCATATTCTGCCATAGACATTACATAGACTGCCAAAACTTTGCTCCTCGATACCTAACTGATCTGGACCCAATTTCATGGCTCTGCTTACCATAAGCAAAGAATAGGCTCTTACGGAAGCAGGGAATTATGTGCTTTCGGCAAGCGTATTTCACGGGTTAGCGGCAAATTTTGGTTTCTGTGCGTGTGTACTCCGCGTTACTAGGGATTCTACGCTTACAAGGCTAGCGCAGAAATTTGGCGCTTGCACGTAAGCAGGGAATCTTGATCGTTAGCGCAGAATTCGGGGGTAAGCACAGCCATGAAATTGCCATATGCTCCTGCCCGATCACTAAGTTGTCTTCTGGTACATCTCTCCTTAGGCTCCAAACAGTCAAACTTAATAATCACAACTGACCTATGCATGCAAAATCAAATCAACAAAATTTGCCATTCCTCATCACTAGCCCTTCATAAAATCGGAAGGATTCTGAAATATCTTGACCAACAGACCACTGAAAGGCTGGTCCACGCTTTCATCTTATGCCGTCTGGATTTCTGCAACAGCCTCCTCCATTGCTTCCAATCACACAAATCTCAAAACTCCAACGTATTCAAAATTCTGCTGCTAGGCTGGTTACCCGCTCATCACCTCAACAACATATCACCCCGGTACTTCGCTCACTTCATTGGTTACCTGTCTCCAAGCGCATAGAATTCAAACTTCTCCTGATGACATACAGATCTCTCCACCAATCCGCACCTCATTATCTTCAAGAACTCCTCCATCCATATGTACCTCATGGTACCCTCCGTTCCAGCTCTATCTCTCACCTACATTGTAGTCCCATACATCACTCGCACTAGGCCATTCGTCGTTCTCATATTCTTCCACGTCACTCTGGAACATCTTGCCGCACAACATCAGAACTGCTCCAAACATTTTCAAACATCTGCTGAAAACTTACCTGTTTAATTTTTGTAAAGCGCTTCGGGACCGTTGTGTGAAGCGCTATATAAGTGCCGTTCATTATTATTATTACTATTAAATCAGTTGTAGAAATAGAGGGGGGCACCACAGCTATGGAACAGTCTTCCTGCAGACCTAGGAAATTTGAACTCCATAGCTGTTTTCAAATCATGAATTGGTCTTTGAAAAGCGTTTGTAACCGTTTGTTATAATATGCATATGAGTAGAAAGATGTTATGGGAGTCAAATTTTTAACTCCCATAAATGGCCGACTATGTTAGTTTGCAAAGTAAAAGGAAAACCACGCAATTTCGAGGCAAATTTGTGTGGATCATTGTATTCTACTTCTAAAACATCTTTCATTTTATAACAAATGGTTACAAATGCTTTTTATAGACCAACCCGACCGATCCAAGGCAACGTGTTCCTTTAAAACTTATATTTTTAAAGCTGAATACAACTAGCCTTTTTAAATTGTTTGTGTACATTGATTCATGCATTTTTGTCGTTATTTCTGCAAAATCTCCTTTATGGATGTTATTTTTATCCGCAGCATCTTTGTGTGAATGGTATTCCAGTCAGCACATCGGACATTCCTTCCACAAACGGATTAATCCATATCGTTAATGAGGTAAAAAAATTAGTTTTGTTTCTTTTAATTAATTAAAATTTGTTATCCCCAATTCCAATTTAACATCTGTTAATGGGTCTGGGTAATTTTTTGTATGACGCAAAACACAATGTCCACAGATTTACATAAAATTTACACTGTTTGAATATAATGATCGTAGAAAGCTTACCTTAAAATATTACTTGCTGAGGTGCTGTATTATTTGAGAAATGAGTAAAACAATGTCCCGAAAATAATTTTTGCTTTTTAGCAAACAAATTCGTCAAGCGGTATTTTCTGCTGAACAGCTTCATGAAATTGGGCTCTATATCATGATGACATCACGACAAGATGGCTATTGACCCTTGTGTTTGACCTTTGACATGATATCCCATGATGCCTCCCATTCAGGTTTTGGCTCCTTTACTCCACGGAGACGAGGCAGGTTTTGTCCCAGCAGGATTGGTCCCATCCGGAGCGGCTTCCGTCACCGAAACTCCTCCGTTTTCTTTCAGTCAACTCGTCAATCAAACTCAGCCGAACTCTGCCGTCTTGGACCTCCTACAGGTAAGCATCAACTTCTTAAAGTAATAATAATAATAATAATAATAATAATAATAATAGTAGTAATAATAATAATAATAATAATAATAATAATAATAATAATAATAATAATAATAATAATAATAATAATAATAATAATAATAATAATAATAATAATAATAATAATAATAATAATAATAATAATAATAATAATAATAATAATAATAATAATAATAATAATAATAATAATAATAATAATAATAATAATAATAATAATAATAATAATAATAATAATAATAATAATAATAATAATAATAATAATAATAATAATAATAGTGGCTTCTTAAATAGCGCCCATATTAGTAAGTTATAATGCTCAAGGCGCTTTAAAGGCACTGGACACTATTGGTTATTACTCAAAATATTTGGTAGCATAAAAACTTACTTGGTATGAGCAATGGAGAGCTGTTTATAGTATAAAAACATTGTGAGAAACGGCTCCCTCTGAAGTAACATAGTTTTTGAGAAAGAAGTAATTTCTCACTCAAATATTTAAATTGAATTCGAGACCTCAGCTGAGGTCTCAAATTCAAGGCATCTGCAACCTCACAACTTGTGCGACAAGGGTGTTTTTTCTTCTATTATTCGAAGACCATCTGAGTTCAAATTCTCACAAGTTTGTTATTTTATGCATTTTTTGAGATACACCAAGTGAGAAGACTGGTCTTTGATAATTACCAATAGTGTCAAGTGCCTTTGACAGACAGTATTTTTCTGCAAGGTATGTGGGACCAAGTTTAAATTGAGAGACCTTCTCAGTCTTATTTGTTGAGCAAGTATTAGCAGGATACCAGTCATAAACGGTGCGTTTGACATGGTATTTTGACTAATAATAATAATAATAATAATAACATGCATTTACATAGCCCTTAATACCAGGTTTCTAAGCGCTGAACAAGAAGTGTATGATTACAAAAAAATGACAATTAAAAGTGGGATGAAATAGCAGACACTGAACAGCTTAGATGGATTTAAATAAGTGTGTTTTTAGAGCGGTTTTAAATGAGTCCAGTGTAGTGGAGGCAGGGATGTGAACAGGAAGATTGACTGGTAACTTTAACTGGTAATAGCAAAACTGTTTTGAACTAAGATAATTTGACTAAAGAGGGACACATCTTCTTTGTCTTATCTAAGACTACAACATCCGAAGGCTTATTTTCTCTAACATGATCAGTCTGAATGTTAAAGTCCGAGAGGTGTAACTTTCACCAAAACTTTTTCCGTTGGTACTATTTTGCAGTCACTTGGACACCCCATTTCCACACAGATTCCAGTGAATCACCTTGGCCAGCTTGTCATGTCTTCCTTTGTACTCGTCTTGGCCATGTTACTACATCGCTGACAATATGAAATACAGTCTCCGCCTTAGTACACACTTTTATTATTATTATTATTATTAAAATCTTCCGTTTCCTTCTTTCGCAGCAAAACGGTCTTCTAGATGACATCAACACAGCGTCCTCTTACACGGTTTTCCTTCCATCAAATGATGCAGTTACGTCGTTCAATGCCTCCAAAGTAGTAAGTTCAAATTCTTGAAATTTCGAGCAGTTCTCATTTGTCTTGGTGCAAAGATACTTAACGGCAGTGGACACTTTTGGTAATTGTCAAAGACCAGTCTTCTCACTTGGTGTATCTCAACATATGCATAAAATAACAAAAACCTGTGAAAATTTGAGCTCGATTGGTCGTCGGAGTTGCGAGATAACAATGAAAGAAAAATCACCCTTGTCACACTTGTCTGACCCTTGTCAGACCTCAAATTCTAAACTTCAGGTCTTGAAATCAAATTGGTGGGAAAATTACTCCTTTCTTGAAAACTACATTACTTCAGAGGGAGCCGTTTCTCACAATGTTTTATGCTATCAACCTCTCCCCATTACTTGTAATCAAGAAAGGTTTTATGATAATAATTATTTTGAGTAATTACCAATAGTGTCCACTGCCTTTAAGAAGAACCTGGAAACCTGTAGAACCTGAAGGGTGTCCTGGCCGAGTGGTTTAGAGCATCGGATTCAAGTTCTGGAGGCTAGTCATCAGAGTGTGGGTTCGAGTCCCGGTCAGCGATTTGATTGACTTTTGTTTCATATAGAGCTTTATCACAGCCCGAAGGGCATACCAAACTAGTTCTGACAATATTACCCCTGGTCACTGGGCCATATTTCATTCCTTGAACCATCTTAGCTCCCTGAGGAGTATACAGCCCATGCTGCGAGGCACTGCTCTCCAAGCTAATCATTCACATAAACCATCTCTGCCCTCACAGGTTCCCATTTTACCCCCCCCCCCCTTAATGGAGAGAAGCTTATGGTTAAGTGTCTTGCTCAAGGAAACAAGTGTCCCGACTGGGATTCGAATCCACATCCCGATGACTTAATCACCAGAACTTTAGTCCGTTGCTCTTATCCGCTCGGCCACGACACCCCACATCATGATACTTGTGTCTTGGAACAAATATATTTACGAATAACTGGAAACCTGTGGAATGGCAGAGCGGGTTGGAGCATGCTTCAAGCTCAAGTTCTTGTGGTTAAGTCATCAAGAGTGTGGGTTCGATTCCTGGTCATGACACTTGTGTCCTTGGGCAAGATACTTTACTATAATTGCTTCTTTTAAATGGGTATATATGGGTACCTGCAAGGGTAGAGGTTGATTTTGTGCTTAAAAAAAGCCACGGAGAAAGATTAATGGAATGTTATGCGAAACATTCGCTGTGAAAACAGCCATGTGTCGTCGAAATGTGCTTTGCATTTATAGGAAGTATGAACCAAGCTTCAGTCTATGATGAAGTGGTTAAAAATAAGCTTTATTTTACATGAGAGTAATATTTTTATTTTTTTTAAATTTTGAGCATTGTGTCATTTCTTTACAGACGAGAGATATTCTACGCTACCACGTTGTCCTCGGCCAAACCTTGACTAGTGCTGATATGTACAACGGAATGCACATCGACAGCGGTCTCGGCCACAACTACCAACTACGCTTCCGGAAAAACTCTACCAATGTAAATAAACATACAGTTGACGATTTCTAACCCAGGTCGAAATTCCAGTTGAACCTAGTTAAACTGGGTTTAACTGGAACTAGTTGAAACCAGTTGATAAACTAGTTAAACACAGTTAAAACCAGTTGGTTTAATATGGAAACTGGACAGAGACCAACTGGTTTATAATTTCAACCTAGTTGAACACAGTTAAACCTAGTCCAAACCAGTTGGTTAATATGGAAAATGGACGAGTTTGATCACTATCCAGTTGAACCAGTTGACCCCAGTTAACTAGGTTCAACTGGAATTTTGACCTGGGAACAGATTTGCTATTGACCCCTTGCACGCTCGTCACACGCGACAACTGTGCCACGCTCACCATTTTGGTTGGCAATTAGGTTTACGTGTAATTGCCGCGTCACCTAAAATGTGCACTTCACTGAATAACGCACAGTTACCATTGCCCACCAGTATGGCGGTTCCAAGATTATTCTGATGATGACGCCATGTACACAGGCAACATGCAGCAGTTGCTACCTGAATGTATATGGTGGATAAAGTGTTTTTAAGGAACTGTTTTGTTTGCAAAAAACAACTCTGATATAATAAGTATAATAATAATAACTAGACATAATTGCATTTGTGCACAAATGCAGAGCTGTTTCGTTAAGAAAAAAAAAAAAAAAATTCCACTTCATTTGAAATTCTCTTTGCATTAAAGTAGTTATGACCAATCCAGCCTATTTAAAAAAATAATTTGGATTATACCATGTTCGGATAGCATTTTATGACTTAAAGGTGCAAAAATGGAAAAAATCATAAAAAATCATGTGATGACGTCATCATGACGTCATTTAACATTTCAAAAGAACTTGTCAATATCCAACAACTTACTAAGTTTCAACATGATCGCATAATCACTTAGGGAGTAATATTAGTTCAAAAAGTGCACCTTTAAGGCCGCGTCACGTGACCCCCGATGACGTCATTGATCTGAAACTTCACACATATGATAGCTGTCTGGCAGTTAACGTGTGTGTAAAATTTGAAGTGATTACAAAAAACTTCACCACAGACATCTTCATTAAGTCCATTTTGACAAGTTTTCAACCTGCCGCTAGAGGGCGCTATTGCAATTTGTGACGTCATCAATATTTTTTTTGAACTCCCCACCCTTGCTAGACACTTACGTCCTTGGAAAGCAACTTCATAACTTTTACCACTTTTGAGTTACAGGGCACTTCCGTTTTTTGCCCGTTTCAACCGGAAGTAGAGGTCATGTGAGGTCACGCACACGAAACAAAATGAAGACCTAATTTATCCCTACCACCTCCCGCAAACAGAAACCTACGGTCTCGTTTGGCTGATTTGATATAGATTTTCAAACATTTAACATAAAACACCTTTAAGATGACGTCACGTGACCAGTGATGAGGTCATCATGACATCCTTGCTTTAGGATCATTATTGCACCATAACCTTCAATCCCTGAGAGTTTCATTGCAATTGCTCTTTGGGAACTATGCAAAAAATTGCGAGTACTGAATCAGACAAAAAAAAACAAAAAAAAACAATAATAAAAAAAACTTTAACAAAAACAAGAGCTGTTTCGCTGTGCTTCGCTACGAAACAGCTAATAATAATAATAATAATAATAATAATAATAATAATAATAACAATAATAATAATAATAATAATAATAATATCGAAGTCTTATATAGTGCATGTATCTACCAAACAAGGTACTCAAGGCGCTGAGTTTATACAAACTCTCAGAAAGATAGGTTAGTGCAGTGATGAATCTGAGACCCAATTATTTAGAACCTTATAAGGGTTTCCCACGTGCTACGGCGCATACAGCAGCCACAGCCAGGAACACCGAGGCGAACCCCCTTCTCTTTTCGATAAGTGCACTGGGTTCTTTTACATGCGATATGGGACCAATGGCTTTACGTCCCATCCGAAGAGCGAAGCAATGGTTGTGTGTCTTGCTTAAGGACACAAGTGTCACGGCTGGGGATTCAAAGACCAACCCACACTCTCTCCTGATCAGAAACACCAGAGTTTATATATATATTATAAAGCTTTCATGCTTTCTTCTTTTGTCTTTCCTGCAGTTATTTGTGAACAATGTAATGGTTGAGTCTCCCGATCTCCTAACGGATAGAGGTGTGGTCCATGTCATCTCCGAGGTTATGATACCTCTGCAGAATCACTGTGATATCGAACAGACACGTACTACACTGGTAAAAACAAAAATCATCAAGATACAGCTTATTTTCGTTTTTTAAATAAATTTTTATGCAAGTGCTAGTCACACAAAGCCTGAAGGCCACTTCAAGGTGAGGGCTACAATATATTTTTGCCAGGAGCCGTTGCCACCTACTCCTGGGGCTGAAACAGGGTTGCCCCCTTTACAATCCATATGTATGTAGGCTTGGGTATCACCCATCTGAAGCCTGGCTGGTAGAGCAGAAAGCACTACCTCCCCAACTTTACGAAGCAATCATGGTTAAGCGTCTTGCTTAAGGACAAAAGTGTCACAACCAGGACTCCAACCCACACTCTGCTGATCAAACACTAGAGCTTGAATCCGGGGCTCTTAAAGGCAGTGGACACTATTGGTAATTACTCAAAATAATTATTAGCATAAAACCTTTCTTGGTGACTAGTAATGGGGAGAGGTTGATGTTAAAAAACATTGCGAGAAACGGCTCCCTCTGAAGTGCCATAGTTTTCGAGAGAGAAGTAATTTTTCAAGAATTTGATTTTGAGACCTCAGATTTAGAACTTGAGGTCTCGAAATCGACCATCTAAATGCACACAACTTCGTGTGACAAGGGTGTTTTTTTCTTTCGTTATTATCTTGCAACTTCGATGACCGATTGAGCTCAAATTTTCACAGGTTTGTTGTTTTATGCATGATGTTGAAATAAACCAACTGTGAAGGCTTGTCTTTGACAATTACCAAGAGTGTCCACTGCCTTTAACACTTGGCCACGACACGCCACAATATTTTTTTTATCGAGATCAATGGTCAATGGATGTTAAAGTAACGATCGCGGAGGTCAATGGGTCATCTGTTGTGAGTTATGCCGAATGTGATATTTTTGTTCTTCTGTCCACACACAGTGTTAAAATATAAACCCGAAGCAGTCTAAAGATAAACCCCATGGCTCGACGGACTAAAGCCCGATTCATGTACTTCCTGCAAATGCGATGCGAATTTGGCGTGAATTTGACGACACAACTCTGTTTTCGCTGCGATATTCGCATGAGAGTTGAGCACAACTTAACACTTGCGAATTATTTGTTGCAAATTTGTGACGTCAACATTTACTTTGCATTCGCAGGAAGTATGAACCGGGGTTTACGTTACGGGTTAAACCTGATTCGGTCTAACTTTAGAACCGTTCAGAATCACAGAGTTAAACTCGATCGAGTTGAACCATGAGTTAAATCGTTTAAATGACCTCTCTATCAAAATGGCGTCATGATTAACTTTTCTGGGATGTTACATTTCAAAATGAGTACTGTGTCTAAGCGACTTCATATTATTTCGATCTTTCCAAAACAGACTGAGTGTGGAAGCTGTGATAGCCCTCCCGAGTGCCCACCAGATACTGCTGAAAGGGTAACAAACACTTAAATCTTACCCTTTTGCCTTTGTTTTTCATTATTATTATTATTATTAATATCATTGTTGCTTTAATCATAATAATGTCGAAGTCTTTTTCAGCGCAAGTATCTATTAACAAGGTACTCAAGGCGCTTAGTATATACATTTGTACAGAAAGATTATTGAATTTTGAGACCCAATTATGTAGCACCTAATAATAGTTACTCAAGGTGCCACTGCACATTCAGCAGCCACAACCAGGGACACCGGGGCGAACTCCTTCTCTTTTTGAAAATTGCACTGGGTTCTTGTACGTGCATTATACAACACATGGGATCAGCGGCTTTACGTCCCATCCAAAGGACAAAGCAATTTTTAAGTGTCGTGCTTAAGGACACAAGTGTCATCGCAAACCAAATATATATAAAGATTGCTGAAGAATTTCATTTGAGTACGTTATTTACGGAATTTGTATTTCAGATTGTTCCAAGCAAGAGCAATTGCATCTATACACAAGAGATGTTTCATTTAGCACACGTTCCTGGTTGTAGAGTAACATGCCGTGGAGTTTCCTACGTGAGTATTGAAGCCATAGATCTAGAATATAATACCTAGATCAACTGCGCGTACGTATGCTGGTTCAGCCTGGAGGATCACGCGTTTAAGGTGACGCGCATATTTTTATGCGAGGCGCACAGATTTGGCCAATGAACGGCATTTTTTTACCTCTAGGTGAGTATGAAGGCGCCCTACTGGTATGACATCACCCAATTGACATTGTCTATTCAGTGCGTCGCCTTTATGCACGTGACATTTTACCACATCCACGGCGAAAACAAATCTTTTTCTACACAGGCAGTGGGGCATACGTACGCAATCCCGGCCAAAATGCTTGGGCCACCCATTCCTAACGTTATATCAAACCTTCCCTGTCCAACTCCCACTGTCAAAAAACATTGTCTCCCCGGCCCCCCGTCCCCCCGCTCAATGTTGACTGTAAGAACCGACAATTGGAACCAACATTGAAAGGGGGCAGGCAGGGGGCCCAACGAGACATGGCCGGGATTGTTTGTATTATTTTCTACACATGTATGATTGAAGTATAAAAATTCAGTTCAAAAGACCCTTTGCAAAATATGCAGCACACTTGAACGCTCTTCTGCTGTCCGCCATTTTGTGTGTCAAAAACGTGCTCAAAAAGATGGTACACATGCTTGCGTGGTGTTTAAATCTGCAATCACTCTACCTGTATTTAAAAACAAACTAAAACAATTACTTCTCAATGCACATTCATTCTAACTATAGTTCATGACTGTAGAAGCATGAGTCAATTCAATGATGGCTCGCTTTTTGCTGTATTGTTAGTACACCTACATGTACCTGACATGTGTTCGTATGTCCTTCTTGTCCCTTGTCTTTGTCTTTGTGAGTTTTATATGCAGTGTTTAGTCTGTCCATTGGTTAGGGTACACACAATTCCAAGTTTTGCTTTTCTAATTTGTTAATATTATTGGCTACTGTTTATAACTGTCACTGTAGATATTATGAAACACCAATTATGTATTCATAAATACCATAGAAAGTTTTGCTATTTATATTAGTGGTGAGCGCGTCACATGGGGTGTTTAAACATTTGATAAAGGCACAGCTAAAGCTGTTTATAACCGGTTGTTTTCAGATAGCATTTGTGCAGGTTAGCCCATGGGTGTGAGGATGCATTACTATTCGCACAAATGCTATCGGAAAACAGAGCCTTTTAACTGAAATGGCATTCATGAATAGGAATAAATGAGTAGTGACTCCTTCTTAAAGCCATTATACACTTTCGGAACAGAAAAAAAGAAAAAGTTCACAGATTTACAAATAACTCACAGGGTTTACAGAAGGTAATAGTGAAAGACTTCTCTTGAAATAATATTCCATGAAACGCTTTACTTTTTGAGAAAACATTAAAACAATTATCAATTCTCGATATCCAGAATTACGGATTTATTTTAAACACGTGTCATGACACGGCGAAACGTGCGAAAGGATGGGTTTTCCCGTTATTTTCTCACGACTCCGATGACCGATTGAGCCTAAATTTTCACAGGTTTGTGATTTGATATATAAGTTGTGATACACGAAGTGTGGGCCTTTGGACAATACTGTTTACCGAAAGTGTCCAATGGCTTTAAACGGCCGTTTCAAACCTTGTAGGTTTGTGGCCTTTATCACACGGCAACAACCCTGCCGGTTTCAAACGGCAGTTTAAGAACTCGTCACCACTCATTTATTCACTTTTTTTTACCATTTGAGGGCAATACCAAAATAAATGTTTTATTGAATTGAATTGAATTGTTTCCATTCTTACAGATCCCATGGTGCTGCCTTGGATTCTTTGGCCCAGATTGTGCAGGTAAGAAGCCATTAGCGAGTGTATTTGAATAACTTCCAATGCAACAAATAGTTAAAGGCAGGTAACAATTACTATTGGTAATTACTCAAAAACATTATCAGCATAAAACCTCAATTGGTAACAATTAATGGGAGAGGTTGATAATATAAAACATTGTGAGAAATGGCTCCCGCTGAAATGACGTAGTTTTTGCGAAAGAAGTAATTTTCCACGAATTTGATTTTGAGACCTCGAGTTTAGAATTTGAGGTCTCGAAATCAAGCATCTGAAAGCACACCACTTCGTGTGACAAGGGTGTTTTTTTCTTTCATAGTTATCTCACAACTCCGACGACCAATCAAGCTCAAATTTGCACAGGTTTGTTATTTTATGCATATGTTGAGATACACCAAGTGAGAAGACTGGTCTTTGACAATTACCAATAGTGTCCATTGTAAGCTTGGGCGGTTCCTTCGGTTACCCGGTTCTACCCGGTTCCAAATTGAAAACCCGACCGGCGGTTCCACTCTTCTGTGGAACCGGGTACCCGCTTTTGTCGGTTCCGATTTTAAAAGACCGAGTCCCAACTATAAAAGGCTCTGTGGAGCCGATCCTGCGACGAACCGGCTCTAGAAATTGAGGCTTGATGTTGAAAGCGGTGACCGCAGATACAGTGTGCAAAGGCTTCAAGCCGACATGAGTATCAACTATCACGTGTGGCTGCATACACAGTGCACAGCCCCCTCCAATGCATAGGCATCTATACATGTATCATGTACATGTACAGAGTCCAAAGTCCAAATAGACAGCACGTTGTGATTGGCTGCCGATATATCCATATTCATAAAAGCTTGCCCCATGCACAAAACACACAGTACTGTATGCATGTACAGGCATGTACAGGCATGTACACTTGTATGTACAGAGACGACACACTGCATGCACTACGGACGTACTGCACTACGGACATACTGCACTACGGACGTACTGCACTACGGACGTACTGCTACACAACGGACGTACTGCCGGCTAAATCAAAGACTTGTTTAAATGAAGGGAGAATAGGTGTTCGGTGGCACGATGTCTGATTGACTTGGGGTGGGTATTCTGGTATTTTCGTTAAAAATAGATCGGCTCCAATTGTGTGTGTGTGAGCTCGGGACCGATGTCTGATTAACTTGGTTATTTTCAGTTAAAATAGATCGGCTCAATCGTGTGTGTGTGAGCTCGGGACGGGCGGCTTACGTTTTATATTGAATTGGAACCGGGTATGTCTCAGAACCGAGCTTTTTTTCGGAACCGGAACCGAGCCCCAAATTTCTGGAACCGCCCAAGCTTAGTCCATTGTCAATAGTGCATAGACGCCGCTTCTAATACGGTCGTGACACCTGTGTCCCTCGAGGGACACTTAACTGTCATTGCTTCTCTCCACCCAGGGGTAAATAGGTACCTGTGAGCGTAGAGATGGTATTGTGATGGATTTAGCTTAGTCGCACATTTGTTGCATAGGCTGTGTACTCCCCAGGGAGCTGAGATGGTTTAAGGAATGAATTAAATGGCCCAGTGACCGGGGGTAATAATGTTGGAAGGGCTTTGAGACGCCCTTCAGGTGTGAAAAGCACCATATAAAAACTGGTTATCATTTTTATTTATTTTGTTTGTGTAGAATGTCCCGGTGGATGGTTGACTCCATGTAGTAACAACGGTCGCTGCAGCTCTGGCATTGACGGGGTTGGAACCTGCAGCTGCGATGCAAACTTCATTGGGACGGCGTGCGAGCTGTGTCAAGCTGGACACTACGGTCAGCGCTGCGATGGAGGTAGGTCAGGTTCCATGATAATCAATCAATCAATCATCCAATCAATCAATCAATCAATCCATCAATCCATCAATTAATCCTCTAAATAGGGTGATGACTAGAGCAAGCTAGTTGAATTGCTGAGACCAATTTAAGAACTCACTCCGCGGAAGTGCAGTTAATTACGATCCTTTAAGCTAAAGTAGTAGTCCCTGCTGATTATCTATACCTTCCGCTCTGGTAGTACTTTTAAAGCTGGACCCAATTTCATGGCTCTGCTTACTGACAAATTCTGTGCTTACGATCACGATTCCCCGCTTACATGCAAGCGCCGAATTTCTGCGCTAGCCTTGTAAGCGTAGAATGCCTAGTATCGCGGAGTACGCTTGTGCAGAAGCCAAAAATTGCTGCTAGCCCGTGAAATACGCCTGCCGTAAGCACAGAATTCCCTGCTTCCGTTAGCGCCGATTCTGTGCTTGCGGTAATCAGAGCCATGAAATTGAGACCAGGACAGTTCTTTTCAGAACTGAGAAGTCTCCCAAACAATCCGTATATTGACCCCTTGCACGCGCGTCACACGCGGCGACTGGTGCCACTCTCACCATGTTGGTGGGCAAGTTAGGTTTACGTGTGTTAACGCCGCGACGCCTTAAATGCGTTTTTCACTGCATAACGCACAGCATACTCTATGCATAGAGTTATATATGAAAATGCACAGTGAAATTGCCCACCAGTATGGCGCATTCAAGATTTTTCTGATGATGATGTCAGGTGAAATGGGTCAATTGAAAGACGGTTCTCTAAAGAATAAACTCTACCTGGCAAGTAGATACACACTAGCTTGCTCTAGTCATCGTCAGGAGAATAGCAAGACAAGTTCTCAAAAGAACATAATCTACCAAGCAAGTAGATATACACATTGTGTTACCACAAACCAAATATACAGGAATTGCATTACCTTTGTTTTGGGATAATCTGAAAGATTTGATTTGATATTTTGCTGTACCGGTGTGGCGGTTCAGTTTCTGGGTGACGTAGTCGGACATATTAGCACGTTGTTCGAACGGTTTTAGCTTTCCGGCGTGTTCAGTTTTCCGGGTGACTTGTCGGATACCGCCGCGAGTACCCTTGCGAGTACTGTAGTTCTCTCAGCAGTGACCCCACGTTGTTTATATTACGATTCTTTTCTGTGTAGTCACATAATCTCTTGCCCCATCTTTACATGTATTCATGGCCATGACAGCTATACCAGAGGGTAACGGATGACTCAATACGGCACTAAAAATGGACTACTTTCGCTTGCTGTGCGCAGGCATCGCATGACGTAATGCTACCGTATTTGGTCATTCGGAAAACTGAACACAGCGGAAAACTAAAACCGCCACACCGGCTTGTTTACATGGGTTTTGTTGTTGTTTTTGTATCAGTGTGCAGCAGCTGCGTGAATGGGCGTTGTCGTGAGGGTATCCATGGTGACGGGAGATGTATCTGCAACACCGGATACACTGGATTACAGTGCGACATAGGTACGGTACCACTTCGTTTAACATGTTCCAGATATTATTTCATCTGTTTTTGCCTCCCACTTCTAATAATAATAATAGTGGCTTCTTATATAGCATGCATGTTTGCACTCAATGACGCTCCTTGGGCTGTAACATAGAGAACAATGGTGTCTGCAAACAAGTCTATTGCACATGCGTGTTTTTACTTGTAAGGCCTCTAAAGCTTGCCACGCCGTTGATCATTAAACATGTACAACACGCCCACGTACAAAATGTACATGGTGTAATAATAATAGTGGCTTCTTATATAGCCCGCATATCCGTCACTCAGTGATGCTCAAGGCACTTTAACATACAGTATTTCCTGCAAGGTTTGTGGGACCGAGTTTGAATTATGTGATCTACTCCTTTTTTAATGGTTTACAAGGTGCTGTGGCGCAATATGCTGCCAATCAAACCAAGAAAACCGGGGCGAACCCCTTCTCTTTACGTGAAGTGCACTGTTTTTTTTAAAGTGCATTACACATACACGGAACCAATGACTTTATGTCCCATCCGAAGGGCGAAGCATCATGGTTAAGTGTCTTGCTCAAGAACACAGGTGTCACGTCTCTCAAACCCACACTCTGCTGAACAGCAGAGCTTGAGTGCGGTGCTCTTATTCACTAGGAGCCTGGTTCAAATCCCGCTAGGCACTATGTGGATTGGATTTTCAGTCCCTATCGGACTGCCCGGGGTTTTCCCTGTAATAACTCTGTGGGGTTGTCCTCCCAAATCTAAAACTGAAACTTCCTTCTTTGTCTGCTCTCCATGGGGTTCTTGGCTCCGATAGTGATTAGGTTCGCATGTCTGAGAATCCTTGAATTCAGAACCAAAATTAAAGGAACTGGACACTTTTGGTGAATGTCAAAGACCAGTCATTTCACTTGGTGTATCCCAACATATGCGTAAAATAACAAACCTGTGAACATTTGAACTCAATTGGTTGTCAAAGTTGAGAGAGAGTAATGGAAGAAAAAAACACCCTTGTTGCACGAACTTGTGTGCTTTCAGATGCTTGATTTTGAGACTTCAGCTGAGAAATTACTTGTTTCTAAAAAATTATATCACTTCAGAGGGAGCAATTTCTTACAATGTTTTATACTATCAACAGCTCTACATTGCGTGTTACCAAGTAAGTTTTAATTATGCTAACAATTGTTTTGAGTAGTTACCAATAGTGTCCAGTGCCTTTAAACACATAACTTCATAAATGTTCGTAAATGAATACAACACAAATACAATAAAAAGAGATTGACCTTTCCTTTTTTCTTTCCTTGCAGCCGTAACTTCTTCCAACCAATGTTCAGAGGAATGTGATCCAAATGCGTAGTAAGTAGAATTAAATAATATCTGTTTTAATCATAGAGTTAAGCCCGGTTCATACTCCATGCGAATGCGTATGCGAAGCGAATGTTGACGTCACAAATTCGCAATGAATAGGCCCACTGGCCTATATTCGTGACCGGGCATGGGCGCGTGCGGCCATTTTGTAAGTTTAAAAAACTACATTGCACAGCAAGTGCGCTAATCTTCAAATTTTCTGAAGCAGCACTTTAAAGGAAGAAGATGAAGAAGAAGTATATCGTACACACACACACACACACAGACGTGTAGGCTTTGTTCATGTTCAACACGCAAACAACATTCATCTTACAAAATGGCACGCGTATCTCCTTGTGGTCCCGTCGTGTTTGTGCACGCAGCATCACCAGTGCACCCTCTAGTTCTTATGTACAACTCTGTGGTTTTTATTCAAAAGATTTTTGGGGTTGAACAAAGAATTGACTAGAGTGGGATTCGAACCAACAACCTCTGGATTAACGTGCCGTCGCTCTACCAACTGAGCTATCTAGCCCTATATTGGCGGTGTCCCTATTTTGTCAATATCTTTATCGGGGGTGCCAGTCAGACGCCATACAACCTTTTTTTGTTTGACTGTATTTCAAAGATCATGTTAGCGACATCCGTTCATGGGCACACATTGGTAAGACGGTACAAAGTTTAAAGGGTCTGGGTACTTTTTGTAACACAAAACACAATGTCCACAGCAAGTAATGTTTTAAGGGAAGCTTTCTACCATCATTGTCTTTAAACTTTGGGAGTTTGATGTCAATCTGTTGACATTGAGTTTTGTGTCCTATGAAAAGTACCCATGCACTTAAAAGAACATTACAGAATTGTTTTTTGCTAACAAAACAGTTGCTGTCAGTGTAAGCACTTTACGTAATCCACCATATACATAAACTGACAAACCTGTAGAAGTTTTAGATCAATCTGGATCACGAGAAAATAGTGAAAAACTGATTTCACATTTTGCGTTACGTCGATTTAAAAAAACTTAATAAAACTCTCACTGAGCGATAAACTTTAAGCAGGAAATTATTTCTCATCAAAGATGACATTTCAGACACAAATATTTCAAGACATGTTTTCTACTATCATCATCATTAGACCTTGTAAATTTCTTTGTAAATCTGTAAAGAGATGGTTTGTTTTCTTACCAGTTCCGTAATGTTCCTCTAAAAATGAACCCCAAAACGGCAAAAACAGCAGATAAAGCCTCCGTAAGAGTAAACACTTTGGGCTCAGATGTTAAGGATGTGAAAATCGAAAGTAGATCGTATTGAATATGATGTCACCTTTCAAATATCTGCCCTACAACATGGCGTCTGTGCGCATGTGTGTGTGGGTGTGCGTGCATGTGCCGTATAAATCAAACCGGGAACGCTATGTGCTGTGTTTGCCCTACAAGATGGCGACTTTCATAGCAACAGAGGGGTTATTCAATATGGTCTATGAAGGAGAATTAAAATTAAAAAAAACTCTAAACCAAATTTTTTCTAAGCTTGTGCTATATGTTTGATTTTCTAGCTGTCTTGATCAGCAATGCCTTTGTTACAACGGTTTCATTTGGAACGGCAGCAATTGTGAAGGTAAGTGTACTGAAAGTCTGTGACTGAGTGCGCCGTATTATTAATCGCGTAAGGGGGCTCTCAAACATATTTGTATCACATCCGGATGTGAATTTATTCATACCAAAACCGGTAATTGAAGACTGAACACATTACCACCACAGACATCATATCCATTAAAGGCACTGAACATGTTTGGTAATTGTCAAAGACCAGTACTCTCACTTGGTGTATCCCAACATATATGCATGAAATAAAAAGCTTGTGAAAATTTGGACTCAATTGGTCATTGAAGTTGTAAGAAAATGATGAAAGAAAAAACACTCTTGTTGTACACAAAAAGTTTGCTTTCAGATAGGAATAAAATGCTTCTGGTTAGAAATATTTTATTACTTTAGTTATTACTTTTACTCTTTCTCAAAAACAAAGTTACTTCAGACGTTACTCACAATGTTTTATACTATCAACAGCTCTCAATTGCTTGTTACCAAGTAACATTTTATTCCCAATAAATGTTTTGAGTAATTACCAAACGTGTACAGTGCCTTGGAAGACGGTTTCCCAAGATAAGTTACAGTAGAGGAAGCATTTTGTGGAAGTGTCGTGGCCAAGCGGTTAAGAGCACCGAGTTCAAACTCTGTTGTTTCTGATCAACAGAGTGTGGGTTTTGAGTCCTACATGTAGTCGTGGTCTTTGTTTCCTTTCTTGTATTGTTCAAAAGCAGGACAATAACCATTTTTTCGTCCTTGGGATGGGACGTAAAGCCAATGGTCCCGTGTGTCTTAACTCATCGTTAAGAGAAGGGGTTCGCCCTGGTGTTCCTAGTGCTATAAACATACCTTGCAGGAAAATAATGTATGTTAAAGTGCCTTGAGTGTCCCTGAGTGACGGATATGCATACATGCACTACATAAGAATCAGAAAATAGAATTAAGGCCGAGTTATAGTCGGTTGCGTGATGGTCGGGCGTCGGAAATATTGACGCGCGATCATAAAAAGACACGGTTTATAGGCCTCAATCTTAGGATTGCGCGCAAGATTTCCGTCGCGCGACCATCGCGCGACCGACTATAAACCGGCCTTTAGCTGTTGCAAACAACTTAATAACAATAATAATAATAATGAAGAAAAATTCATAAATACCTCAGACAGTTTTGCTATTCCTATTGGCGGAGAGCGCGTCACGTGGGGGTGTTTAAACGGTGAAAAATGACCAGCTTGAGCTCGGTTTATAACCAATTGTTTTCGGATGCTACGCTCTAGTCTTGGTGCAAGACGTTTCTTGTTACGGGCACTGTCGGTGAGTTGGCCGTGCTGTTTGGAAAGGAAAACGAGAACGACATGCACCAAGACTATGTGCGCACGAACGGATCCGGAAACTGTCGTCTCAGTCATAACAATGCGTAAATGGATGTTCAGAGCTCATAAAGCATGTCGGAAACAGATAAGTTTTACAGAGTTTCTTACTTAATTACGCATTTTTAACCAAAAAGGCATTTATGAATGGGAATAAAAGAGTAGTGACTCGTTCTTAAACGGCCATTGAAAACCTTGCAGGGTCGTTGCCGTGTGATAAAGGCCCTCTCCTTTATCACACGGCAACGACCCTGCCGATTTAAACGGCCGTTTTAGAACTCGTCTCTACCCTTTTTCCCCTTATTTATAAAGCGCTCAAATAATAGCAGAAAGAATCCGCCTCAAGGTGCTGGAAAAGTGCAACAATAAAAGTCTGGACCAGACAAATTTATACAAAGCAAAGCAAAGTATTATACAGTAAAATAATTTAAGGACTCTAGGTAATACAGAAAGCTTAGTTGTTCATGGCCTGACGTTTCAACCCTAGCAGAGTCTTTCTCGAAGGGTCAATGACAACACAACAAACATAGCCGCTGCTCCCTGGCTCTGGAATTCCCTTCCCCGTAACATCCGGGAAGCCGACACACTGGAGCTGTTCAAAAATAGACTTAAGACTCATTGATTTGTTTAATCTGGCCATTTTGTTTTTTGCTTGTACTGTTAGTTGTATCTTTGTCATTGCATTGTTTGTTTGTATGTAAGTTGTAAAGTGCTCCGATCTTTGTGGGGGCGCTATATAAATGCTTACATTATTATTATTGTTATTATTATTATTGTTATTATTATTATTGTTATTATTATTATTATTATTACTATTATTGTTATTATTATTATTATTATTATTACTATTATTACTATTATAGATCCACTAGTATAATAAGACGCGCATGTGCATATGGGCTATTGTTTATTTTCACTCAACAATTTCCTGTTCTTTCTGTTATTTTTTTTAGTTTACAACTCCTGTAGTGAACACAATATCTGCTCTGAGCATGCTACTTGTTGGTCTGGAGGTGATGGGCCTAGCTGTTTTTGCTCATGGGGGTATGAGGGTGATGGTATTTATTGTGGCGGTAAGGTCTCTCAACTTATTCAGAAATTATAATCTGTTGTGCAAAAATGTTTATGAATGTTCAATTATGGATGTGAATTTTTTTGTTTTTGCGGTAACACTATGTGTATGTTTTTTTTGCCAGGTAGAGTGTGTTCTATAGAGAACTGTCTTGCTTTGTAATCTACCACTGCGGGGTAGATTTTTCGGATTGTTTGGGAGACTTCTCAGTTCTGAAAAGAACTGTCCTGCTTTTTAACTCCTACCTGGGCGGAAGGTATAGGAAATTGGCTGGGACTACTACTTAAGCTTATAGGATCGTAATTAACCCTGCGGTAGTAGAATAAAGAAAGGCAGCGCTCTAAGGAACAAACTTTACCTGGCTAAGCAAGTAAGAGCATCGGACTCAAGTTCTGGTGGTTAAGTCATCGGGATGTGGGTTCGAATCCTGACCGTGACACTTGTGTCGCGGAGCAAGACAATACAGTGATTGCTTCTCTTTACCCAGGGGTAAAATGGGTACCTGTTAGGGGAGAGATGGTTTAAGGGGAGCTGAGATGGTTCAAGGAATGAAATATATGGCCCAGTGACCAGGGCTAATAATGTCAGAAGTGCTAACACACATCAGTGGTTATGGGTTAAAACCAAAAAATAATATATGAACTATGCTTGAAAAAGTTTTCAGGAGGAAATCCTCAGTTCAATTTTGTTTATTAGTTGTCATAAATTTCTTTGAATCAGAGGTGAACCCTTGTCTCGAAGAGGACGACGGAGGTTGCCATGAACTAGCTGATTGCATTCACACTGGTCCAGGTATGGTAAGTACAAACCCCAGCTATTCCCCTGTTATTCCCCTGCTAGTAACTGAGTGCATTCACACTGGTCCAGGTATGGTAAGTACAAACCCCAGCTATTCCCCTGTTATTCCCCTGCTAGTAACTGAGTGCATTCACTCTGGTCCAGGTATGGTAAGTGCGTACCAAGCTATTCCCCTGTAATGCCCCTGTCAGTGGAGTGCATTCTCACTAGTCCAGCTATGATGAGTACATACCCAAGCTATTCCCCTGCTAGATAAGTGCATTTACACATTTTATTTACACGTTTCGACCTCCTTCATTCATTCCCCAGAGTGCCTGCCATTGCCAACCTGGCTACGAAGGCGATGGACGCACACGATGTAGTCCCATCGATCCCTGCTCGGACAACAACGGGGGCTGCAGTGTGAGGGCGCACTGCGTACCCACAGGACCAGCGCTCCGTAACTGCACGTGTTTTGACAACCACATCGGCGACGGAATTGAGTGCATCGGTAACATTGCTGAGGTGATTATAGACTAATTTGTGACTTTTTTTTTAAATTTGCTTATTCCTCTGAAAATTTGCATAGTAACTTCGCCACCACCCAATCTCTAGAGAAAGACTACATAGACCCTATAAAAAGGTTTGCGATAACACCATGTAATGACCATCTCTAAGTGAGTTGGGGTGGTTCTGAAAAGAACCGTTGGTTTCAACTCGACGTTTCGATCAGTATTGCTCTGAAAGCTGATCGAAACGTCGAGTTGAAACCAACGGTCTTTACAGAACCATCCCAACTCATTTAGAGATTGTCATTACATGGTGTTACCGCATACCTTTCCATATCGTATTTCCACCATGCAAAGTATAGACCCTATTCACAATGCGCAGTGCATATACTCGGGCATCTCCTGTCCGCCAGTTTGTGTGTCAAAATGTGCATTTTTTTATAGTTGTTCAAAAGCTTACAATCCAATAGCCCTGTCATCCTCTCATTTATTTTGAAGGCACTGGACACGTTTGGTAATTACTCAAAATATGTATTAGCAAAAAAACTTACTTGGAAATGGAGAGCAATGGAGAGCAGTTGATATAAAACATTGTGAGAAACGGCTCCCTCTGAAGTAAAGTAGTTTATGAGGGGTAATTTCTTACTCAAATATTTGAATCCAAATCTCAGGCATCTGAAAGCACACAAGAGTAATTTTCTTTCAAGAGTGTTTTTGCTGTCATTATTGTCTTGAAACTTTGATGATCAATTGAGTCCAAATGTTCACAGACTGTTCACAGACAGTGTACTGGTCTTTGACATTATTGTAAAACAAGTCCAGTACCTTTAAAGGCAGTGGACACTATTTGTAATTACCCAAAATAATTATTAACATTAAACCTTTCTTGATTACAAGTAATGGGGAGAGGTTGATAGTATAAACCCTTGTGAGAACAGCTCCCTCTGAAGTGACGTTGTTTTCGAGAAATCAGTAATTTTCCACGAATTTGATTTCGAGATCTCAAGTTTAGAACTTGAGATCTCGAAATCAAGCATCAGAAAGCGCACAAATTCGTGTGACAGAGGGTGTTTTTTCGTTCATTATTATCTCGCAACTTCGACGACCTATTGAGCTCAAATTTTCACAGGTTTGTTATTTTATGCATATGTTGAGATATACCAACTGTATAGACTAGTCTTTAACAATTACCAATAGTGTCCACTGTCTTTAAGAGATGGGAACTCGAGTCAACAAGATTAAAAATCCACATGTTTCTCCTTCTTTTTTCTGTCCTTGCAGGAGTTGGTCTTGAACAGGAACTTCACTCAATTTGTGGGTCTTTTGCAGTCAAACGTAAGTAGATAAAGTTCATCTTTATGGGATATGAGGCATTGCATGTTGTGGTATCAATGTGTATTTGGTTGGCGATATTAAACACCATAAATGTTATGCTAGATTGTGAAATACATGTACGCTTGACGTAATCGTGGAATTCCCTGCTTCCGTAAGCGCAGTAAGCAGAGCCATGAAATAAGCCATTTGCGATTTGAATAATGTCTGGTACAATGACTCGCTTATTTTTACAATGCACCGCTTACATTTGACTTCCTCAGACTATTGAGACAGTTGCTACGCCATGTGATTAGGGGCAAGCTTTTGCGAAGTTACGTAAGAGACGATGAACACCATACACAGTTCTGAATGGATGTGTATGACACAATGGTACCAGGGTCTGCTCATATGGAGGTTGCTATACAAAAGCTTGCCTCTAATCACGTGGCGTAGCAACTGTCTCGGCAGTCTTGAGGAATTCAAATGTAAGTGGTACATTGTAACTACTCGAGTCATTGTACCAGACAATATTCAAATCTAACTCGCAACTGGCTTATTGGGCCCAGCTCTGAAGTTCTTTGTAGCCCCTAGTTTTCTCGTACGCTATTATTATAGGCTTGGCTTTTCCTCTTTGAAGTATAAACACTGGATATGACTGTGTTAGCAAAGAATGCCTAGTAACGTTGAGTACGCACAGGCACAAGCCAAAATTCCCTGCTAACTCGTGCCATACGCTCGACGTAAGCGTAGAATTCCCTGCTTCCACAAGCGCCGATTCTTGGCTTTCCGGTAAGCAGAGCCATGATTTTGGGCCCTGATGATGACTCCCACCCTAGCATCTCTGTCTAACAAACCAAATGTTGAACTATTTTAGCACGCTGGGAGACGTCCTATTTGGCTCCAAAGCTCTAGAATGATCTGCCAAAACCTCTTAGGGACAATGGATATATTAAGAGCGCGGTCGCCCGTGTGCAAACGCTTTGTTTGAGTTGTCACGCGAAGGATTGCGGGCGCGCCCTTGACATAATTTATCCATGCTTAGGAACTCCATCTTCATATCTCAGTTCAGAAAGAACTTAAAAACTTAAAGGAACGTTAGAGAATTGGTCAGAAACAAAAATCGTGAAGATCACAGATTTACATAAAACTTACATGGTCTAATGATGATGATAGTAGAAAACATCCCTTGAAATACTTCTGTCTGAAATGTCATATTTGATGAGAAATAAATAATCTAATATCGCGTTTTGAGTTTATCGCTCAGTGAGCGTTTTATTCATTTTTATTTTGGCATCGATGCAATGCGAAATTTTTAATCGGTATTTCACTATTTTCTCGTGACCCAGATGGCCGATCGATCTCAAACGTCTACAGGTTTGTCAGTTTATGTATATGGTGAATTACATAAAATGCTTACACTGCCAGCAACTGTTTTGTTACCAAAAACCAATTCTTTAATGTTCCTTTAAGTGGGAAAATGCGCTATTTTTAAAAATATTATTATTGTTATTGTAATAACTCTGTCAATTATCTAACAGCGTGATGTTTTGAGGCTGCTGGGGTCAAGCCGAGCCAAGATGACTCTTCTTGCACCGTCCAACGAGGCGTTTGAACACATCGACGAAGCTCAGGTAACTATTAAGATTCAATCAACCCCTTGGGTAGACTGGTGCCCAAGGACAGGTATTGGCATTATAGTATAATAATGTATGTCAAATTTAATTGCGAATCTCCAGAACCATGAAAGCCATGTGAAATGATGCGAGGTCAAAGGTGATTGTGTACAGGGTTTCCACAGCAGATCTCTACCCCTTTGAGGTGGCGTCAAATTGGGCTGCAGTCCGCCCGTCATATTCCGTTTATTGGATCCAAGTTGCTTGTAAAGAGATGATTAGTAGGGTGTCATGGCTGAGTGGTTTAGAGCGTCAAATTCAAGTTCTGGTGGTTTAGTCATCAGAGTGTGGGTTTGAATCCCGGTCATGACACTTGTGTCCTTGAGCAAGACGCTTTACTATAGTTGCTTCTCTTTACGTACTAGGGTAGAGGTTGATGTTGTGTATAGAGCGCCTTGGCAGGTCAGGGCTGTATACTCCCCAGGGAGCTGAGAAATATAAAAGGAATGTTATTGGGCCAATGACCAGGACACTGATGTAAAGCGCATTGAGATGTTATTGTCAAATGTGCTATATAAGAACGAGTTATTAATTATTGTACAGCATGTGACTGGTATCCTGCTCATTTCTGCTAAGCTAAAAATTGTTAAGCAATATTTTCTGCTTAAGTAGCTCTATGATATAGGGCCATGGGCTTGATCTCATTAAGCTGCATAAGCAGAAAATATTACTTAGAACTTTTTTGCTAAGCAGAAATGAGCAGGATTCTAGCCACAAATTGTACACGTGATATAGTCGTATGGCTGGTAACCTTATTCTGGTAAGCAAACTTTTGTTTAGCAATTTTTTTCTGCTGAAGCAGCTCTATGATGTTGGGCCCAGGGGTTGATTTCTGCAAAGAGAGGAGACATTCAAAACTTAAGGCTAGTCCTAAAGTTACGACGAATAACGCGCCCTAACTAGAGATAAGACTAGTCTGTTAAAACTCTTTGTGAAATTTATCCCTGGTCTTTAATTCTATCGTACGTTAACATCATTTACAGTAGTAATTTCATATCATTTTCTTGATTTCATTTGTGATTTCTGTGTAGATTATTGAGTGGAATCGAAACCACCAGACAAGACGGATCTTAATGCATCACATCGTCGGATGTACCGGCCTCCTCAGTCCGCACATCAATGGATCAATAACGTTAGGAACACTAGCAGCGCGCCAGATTCAAATCCATTACTCCACTGTAAGTAGAAAGATCTAAGTACCCATATGTATTGTGTGAATGCAATAAGTATGATGGACAAAAGCTGCTTAAGCACAAAATGTTGCTTAAGCAAAAACATTTTGCCTAGTAAAATCAGATTACCGGCCAAGATTTACTCGATTGTTATTCTACGTGAACAACAGATAATTACCAGTCACAATCAATGTATATGGCATAACATTTTGGCCAGTAACATGTGTAAAATAAGCGAGCTGTTTTCGTGCTTAAGCAAAAATTTTTGCTAAAGCAGCTCTATGAAATTGGCCCCTGTCTTCTCACTTGATGTATCTCAACATATGCATAAAATAACAAAACTGTGAAAATTTGAGCTTATCTGGTCGTTTTGCGAGATAATAATGAAAGAATTAACACCCTTGTCGCAGGAAGTTGTGTGCTTTCAGATGCTTGATTTCGATACCTCAAATTCTAAATCTGAGGTCTCAAAATCAAATTTGTGGAAAATAACTTCTTTCTCAAAAACTAAGTTACTTCAAAAGGGACCATTTCTCACAATGTTTTATACTATCAACAGCTCCCCATTACTCGTTACCAAGTAAGGTTTTATGCTAATAATTATTTTGAGTAATTAGCAATAGTGTCCACTTCCTTTAACACATAAGTTTCCTGCACATGATACATGACATAAAGTATTATTCATGTGACCTTTGACTTATGATCCACAGCGCGCATGCGCTATTGACAAATAGCATAACACTACATCCCCCACCATTTTGAAAATGTTAAATGTAGTATTGTGTGAATACGATGAACATGATGGACAAATGATGAGGCGTTTAACACGTGAGTTTCCTAGACATGATACATGACATAAGTATTGTTCACATGACCTTTGACTTATGAACCGCACGCAGCACGCATGCACTATTGACAAATAGGGGCACTGCAATTTTAAACAGGAATTCTTGTTTTTTCACTTTTAAATTTGTGGTCTAAGAGTTCAGTGTGAATTTGATATAAAATTTGGGGTGAGTTATAGGGGTTCGATATTTCGATTTTGCTAACCCCTCTTCTCTAGTCAGAAATTGTACGTTTACCCATTAAGCAGCAAAGGAACATGTGTGGAGACTCTGAAAAGTCTACTGACAAAAGTTCATTGAGTGGGAATTTGCGACTGGGTAATTTTTTCCAAATTCCAGACATGCATTTTTAGCGTTTGATTTGTCTGATTGTTTACATACGATATGAATTTCCTGTTTTTTTTCATCATCGCCCATTCTCATGCCTGCAATTTAGAAGAAGCTCAATAACAAGATCTTAGAAAACAGGTCAGAGTTCACTGCCATACAAGCTTTAACATGTCCGAGTTTTTCTAGTTTATTAATCACATTGTTTGACGTTATGTTTTGTGTTTTTATCTCGTAGGTTGAAGGACTGAGTGTTAACAGCGAAGTTCGCGTTACAGCACCAGACTATGAGACAAGCAATGGCATTATACACACCATAGATAAGATCCTGATCCCCAGTGAGCTGGGTGCCAGACCTGGACACTTAGAGGTGAGTGTTATTAGGGGTCAGAAATTTCAGACTTTAATCCAAATTCAGACTTTTTGAAGTTTGCCTGGGAAACAATCTGCTTCTTTAACACTTAGTATACTGTTCCCAAAAGCTCGTTGAATCTTTAACTACAGGGGTTATCGAGGGGTGGAAATGACATCATTTCAACTAAACTCCAAAAAACAGGATCCCAGTTAAAGACTTTTTGTCAGCCTTGAGTCTCACCATTGCTGTTTACTAGGGATGTGTTTTGGTCACCCCGACTAGAAGTTGGGGTTCCATGGTCGAAGGGTTTAGAGCATCAAATTCAAGTTCTGGGGTTAAGTTTTGTGGCGTGTCATGGCCTAGCGGTTAAAAGCTCTGGTGTTTCTGATCAGCAGAGTTTGAGTCCCAGTCTTGACGCCCGTGTCCTCAAGCAAGACACTTACCATGATGCTTCGCCTCCGGATGGGACATACATTTGATAAAGCTGTGGTTGTGTAATGCATCTAAAAGAACCCAGTGCACTTATCCTAAAGAGAAGAGGTTCGCCCCGGGGTTCCTGGTTTGTAAACTATAACATGGTGCTATTGTAAAAGGAGGTCTCATAATTCAAAGGTAGTCCCATATACCTTGCAGTAAATGCTGAATGTTGAAGCGCCTTGAGCTAGACGGTGGCAAGCCACAGTGGCATGTCATGGCCTAGCGGTTAAGAGCACTGGATTCAAGCTCTGGTGTTTCTGATATGCAGAGTGTGGGTTCGAGTTCCAGTCATGACACTTGTGTCCTTAAGCAAGACACTTAACCACGATTGCTTCATAAAGTTTGGGAGGTGGTGCTTTCTGCTCTGCCAGCCAGGCTTAAAATGGATGATACCCATACCTACACATGTACATCTGTATGGACTGTACATAAAGGGGGTAACACTGTTTCAGCCCTTGGAGTAGGTGGAAACGGCCGCTGGAAAAATATTTGTAGCCCACACCTTGAAGTGGCCTTCAGGCCGTTGTGTCTGGCGACTTGCATTAAAAAAAAATTGTTTGTAAAAGTGCCATAGTTTGTTGTAAATTTGACTTCATCTCTTCATTCTTCCACAAAATCACAGCAACTACCGCTGGAACTAGTGGCAACAAACGCTACGTACAGCATCTTCATTGAGCTGATGGAGCGGTGCGGCCTGTTGGAGGTGTACAATAACCCCATGATGCTTCCCCTGACCGTCTTCATGCCGACCAATGAGGCGTTCATGAGTCTCTACCCGGGCAAGCTGGCCGAGCTACGAGACCCAATGAATATAGAGACCCTGAGAGAGTATCTGAAATATCACATCATATCACACAGGAAGGTAAAGAATTCAATTCAATTCAGTGGACGTTTATTTTTCATGTCGACATTGACAACTAAGCATACAGTTGAAAACAAATATCAATGGACCCTTCCCATGAAATATGCTAATCACATTCACGCATGCGTACAGACCCTGTTGGTTGGCAAACGGCATAGAGTTGTGCACTAAGCAGACGCGCAATCGCGTCTGCGTCACGCACCCATTAGCCGTGTACAAAACAGCGCGATGTTCCCTCATTTTGCCAACCAAAACGTTAGTGCGCACGCGTTATTTGCAATTTACATATTTCATGGGAAGGGTCTACATGTATTAGTATAAAAAAGAAATATGGATGCCACATAATTCAGCAGTTATAAAATGTATACAAATTTCAAAGATTAATACCTAGTGTTATTAACCTGCTGGCCAACATGCAGGGGAAAAGGTTAAGCATACTGCTTTTGTACATTTCCCTGAGAAAGACAAGGACTTGGACACGACAAGGACAACAACGAAAACAACAACAAAAACAACAAAAACAATGAGATGGACCAGACTAATCAAAATTATCAAAACAACAGTCCTTGTACAATTAGTGTATGTAATTTCTACAAATGCATATTCAAGAGGTGGTGTTTCAGTTTCTTAGAGAATGACCTAAAGGCAGTGGACACTATTGGTAATTGTCAAAGACTAGTCTTCACAGTTGGTGTATCTCATCATATGCATAAAATAACAAACCTTCGTCAAAGTTGCAAGATAATATTGAAAGAAAAAAACACTCTTGTCACACAAAGTTGTGTGCTTCCTGATGCTTGATTTTGAGACCTCAAATTCTAAACTTGAGGTCTCGAAATCAAATCCGTGGAAAATTACTTCTTTCTCAAAAACTATGTCACTTCAGAGGGACCCGTTTCTCACAAAGTTTTATACTATCAACCTCTCCCCATTACTCGTAATCAAGAAAGTTTTATGATGATAATTATTTTGAGTAATTACCAATAGTGTCCACTGCCTTTAAGTGGATGAGAATGTTTAATATTAGAGTTGAGGTTATTCCAGAATAGGGTACCAAGAGATACAATGTTGTTTTTTGAAAAACGCTGTTTGGTTTAAATTTGTATACAAATCACCTTTTGCAGCCAAAAGAATGCATCCAACACAGCAATCCATCACCGATCTTGAACTCTTGGTGGCACCACACACTGCGATGCACCGCAGTGTGTGGTGGTACCTTGAAAATTTTCGTACAAGTTTAGCAGCATTCATTTGTACAAGCGCTTCGAAAAGTAAAAGTCCCAATAACCTGTGACTGTTGAGATGATAGCTGTGTAGCGAAACCCTTAAACTCGTCGCTAGGCAGCAAAGTACAATCCAGGTACAACCGGAGTGTCTGCTGCCACCAAGAGTTCAATGAGGTTTTGACTTGAACCCTCCCCGACTCGAGCAGTGTGAGAGCCTAAATAAGACAGATTCGATTAACACCTCTATTCAGGAACAAATGTGAAATAATTCAATTGTTTGGACAAAGTAGAGTGCAATTGAAAGCTTGTTACCATTACTATTAATATTAAATACAAAATGAAAAAATTCTTTATACTCTTGTTTTAGATTCAGACAACTCAGATGGCGACAAGGGAAATACGTGAAGCTACTTTGCAGGGGTCCAATATTAGTATGGCATGCCAAATGAACCAGGTAAGTTAATATCTTCACAACCCATTTTATAGAACTAACAAGGGTCCAGTATTAGTATGGCATGCCAGATGAACCAAGTAAGTCAATATCTTCTCAACCCATTTTATAGAACTTACAGGGGTCCAATATTAGTATGGCATGCCAAATGAACCAAGTAAATTTATATCTCCTCAATCCATGCCATAGAACTTACAAGCGTCCAATATTAGTATGGCATGCCAAATGAACCAGGTATATTGATATCTTCTCAACCTATGCTATAGAACATACAGGGGGCCAATATAAGTATCGCATGCCAAAGGAACCAAGTAAGTTTGTATCTTCTCAACCCATGCTATAGAACTTAAAGGCAGTGGACACTATTGGTAATTGTCAAAATCCAGTCTATTTATTTGGTGTATCTCAACATGTACATAAAATAACAAACCTGTGAAAATTTGAGCTAAATTGGTTGTCGGAGTTGCGAGATAACTATGAAAGAAAAAACACCCTTGTCACATGAAGTTGTGTACTTTCAGATGCTTGATTTCGAGACCTCAAGTTCTAAACTTGAGGTCTCAAAATCAAATTCGTGGAAAATTACTTCTTTATTGAAAACTACATCACTTCTGAGGGAGCCGTTTCTCACAAGGTTTTATACTATCAACCTCTCCCCGTTACTACTTACAAATTAAGGGTTTATGCTAATAATTATTTTGAGTTGTTGCCAATAGTGTCCACTGCCTTTAAAGGGGGCCAGTATAAGTAGAGTGCCAGCACATGGGTCGTTGGTTCGAGTCCCACTCAGTTTATCGTGTAGAAAATTATTTTGGGTAAATCGCTTTACTCATTTCTCAAAAACTACCTCACCTTAGCAAGGTATATTTAAGAGGAGCTTTCTACCACCATTATCTTTAAACCGTGTAAATTCAAAAGATAAATCTGTGGACGCTGTGTTGTTTGGGTGTCTCAATAAAGGACCCAAACCCTTTAAAGGCAGTGTACACTATTGGTAATTGTCAAAGACTATCACAGTTGGTGTATCTCAACATATGCATAAAATAACAAACCTGTGAAAATTTGAGCTCAATCGGTCTTCATACTTGCAAGATAATAATGAAAGAAAAAAACACCCATGTCACACAAAGTTGTGTGCGTTTAGATGGTTGATTTCAAGACCTCAAGTTCTTAGTCTGAGGTCTCGAAATCAAATTTGTGGAAAATTACTTCTTTCTCAAAAACTATGGCACTTCAGAGGGAGCCGATTCTCACAATGTTTTAAACCATCAACCTCTCCCCGTTACTCGTCACCAAGAAAGGTTTTATGCTAAAAATTATTTTGAGTAATTACCAATAGTGTCCACTGCCTTTAACATGTTTTTATTTGCAGGGCGTGCTGGTTAATGGAGACAGTAAGATCGTTGAGTTTGAGACGGCATATCGTGATGGATTATTCTATGGACTGGACACAGTGCTGGAACCTCCAAGCATCGGAGGGAGATGTGACGATATACAGAACATCACGTTCACAGTGAGTAATAGCCGGGGCCAATTTCATAGAGCTGCTGTAGCACAAAAAGCAGCCTAGCACAACAAAACTATGCTTACCAGAATAAGGTTACCAGCTAAACTACCTTGTCACATGTACAATTTGCGACTGGTATCCTGCTCATTTCTGCTAAGCTGAAACGTGTCAAGCAGCTCTATGGAATTTTGCCTTGGACTGGTTTTCCTAATAATCCTTTGATAATTGTTTGGAACTTTCTGGTAAATAAATCAAGTGCTCCTCAAAAATTGTAATGTGATCAAGCTAAATGGGTTGTTTGTCAGAAATATCAGTATGGAGAAACAAGCCAAAACAGGCCAAAAAGGGTTGAAATTTTCAACAGTGTGTTTTGTCCAAATAAATCTTGGTTTGTTTTAAGGGACACGTTGCCCTGGATCGGGCGGATTGGTCTATTATTATTATTATTGTTATTATTATGAAAAGTGTTTGTAACTGTTTGTTATAAAATGATCCACACAAATAAGTCTAAATTACGTGTTTTTCCTTTGACTTTGGGAACTAACTCGGGCGACCAATTTTTAAGTCAAAAATATTACTCCATAAAAAATTGGCGTGCAGTGCAAAAATAAGAATCCAGAACACTTATCGTGTAAGATTAGTGGTTAACCCCGGTGTCTCTGGTTCACATTGCAAGCACCGTTGTTTACAGGTTTCCTCAGGCTTGCGAGTGATTAAGTTCACTTGTAAGACATTCGTGGTTTCATCACTAGAAGTAATTATATAAGAATATTAATAATAAGCTAACCTACAACCTTTTTGATGGAAAAGTTGTACGAGCTAAAAATTTGTTGCCTGTTTTTTTCTTTTCTTCAACTGAACAGACAGACTGTCATTCCTGCAGCCGAACCATCCAATGCCCACCAGGCTCTGTACCAGTTGTAAGTATCCCTAGATAACTCGCATCTCTTGTTACATCCAGCAAAAGTGTGGAAATATCACAAAGAAAACAAATCTTAGCACTATGCTGAAATAAATTTGGCGTGTTGTTGCCGAGCGGTCTAGTTCACCGAACCCAAGCTCTGTCGCCGATTTCACGAAGTTAGGACGAGTTACTCGGTTTGGTGAAATCGATGGCTGGTGTTGTTAACAGCAGAGTGTGGGTTCGAATCCGGGTCATGACACTTGTACTCTTTGGTAGGATTTCCCAAAGAGTTAAGACTAGTCTCGAGTTAGGACGAGTTACTTGCCCTAACTGAGTTTTTAATATCTCCTAGGTTAGGACTAGTCCTAACTCCTTGTGAACTTGACAAGCTGCTTGTTGCCGACAACTCCTTGTGTTTTACACTAATGGGTGTATTAGTTTACAGTGAACAAACATGAATAATATGTTAACGTTGGTTTTTGCTGATTTTGTTTTTGTTTCAAAGGGTGGTAACCTGCCAGATTGCTTCTATTCGGTTGGCTGGTTTGACTATCAGGGTGGATGCGTACAACGTTGTCTCAGACAAAAGAGAGAGCCGAGATGTTGTGAGCGACACTATGGTCCTGACTGTCGAGGTAAGAGTCTCTCTCTCTGTCTCTCTCTCTCTCTTCTCAAAACTTATCTTATGTCACAGGTTTTGAATGACTAATTTTGTTGTGTCTGTTTTTCTTTGTGTTGTGTTTTGTTTTTGTTTTTGTTTTTGGTTTTACTGCGCCTTGAACACCCAGCAGTGTGGATATGTGCGCATTACAAGTCTTATTATTATTATTTATTATTATTATGTACTTCTCATGTAGTAACAGTATCAGTAACATAACAACAAAACAATTACAATTTATAAGGCCCTATTCCATCAAGATCTCGGTGCACTAGAAAGAAATTAACATGGAAAAAGGTGAGTCTTTAGCACTTTGCGCAGTGCAGATAGAGTAAAGGCCCGGTCCCACTGCAGCGATAACGAGAACGATAACGATAATGACGCAAAGAGAACGCATTACATTGTTTGAATGAGCGTGTGCGAATTCTGCGTGGAGCAATTCGACCAATAGAATGCGTTTTCTTTGCGTCGTGATCGTTATCGTTTTCGTTATCGCTGCAGTGGGACCGGGCCTTAACAGATTCCCTAACCTAATGGCAGTAGGGAGATTGTTCCAAATCATTGGCCCAGCTACACTAAAAGCTTTTTGACCTAGAACTTTGTTTGCTCGGGGAACACTCATGCGAGTGATGTCAAGTTTGCTAATGACTCAAAATTTGTTGCAATGCCTTTTTCCCACACAGAGTGTCCAGGGGGTGTGCGTAATCCATGCAGCTGGCGTGGGGTTTGCGACGACACTTACACTGGTAGCGGGAGTTGCCTATGCGATCAGGGATTTACTGGCGTAGCTTGTGAACTCTGTCAACGTGGACGATATGGACCAGATTGTGACGGTAAGACCCAGAGCTTTAGTTATTGGTTATAAGGGCTTTCAGATACCTGAGATTCAAACATTTTAGTGATAAAGTACATCTTTCTCAAAACTACCTTACTTCAGAGGGAGTTGTTTCTCATAATGTTTCAATGTTTTATACTACCGAACAGCTCTCTGTTGCTCGTTGCCAAGTAAGTTTCTGATATTATTCAATTAGGTTAGACCTTTAGATGTTAACAAGTTGTTAACTCGTTTGATTTTGCATTCTTCCGTTTCCAAAAGACAAATCACAAAGCAGGGAATCGTTGGTTTGAGTCTCTGCTAAGCCCCAATGGATTTCTACTTTTAGCAGCTGCAGATAACTGCATGAACAAACCTAATGGCGTTTCAATAAAAAAATTGTCCATGGAATTAGCTGCATTTTTAAGAGTGCAAGAAATTATCTTTTTGCACAGATTTGCGCCAGAGTCGGGCCTAACCAAATAGGTTTGGTTTCAGACAGGCGAATATTTACATTGGCTCAGCTCATGACCAGATCGACGTCTGGAACGAAGGCGCTCTGGAGTCGTTCCGAACAACTGCAACAGTTGATCTTTCCACATCTCGCGCGTCCAGTTGCTCCCGACTGTTTCAGCCGTCAAACTTTGCATGTACTTAATTCAGAATTTGGTTCGGCCCAACTCTGGAGGGCCTGTCTGAAACGGGTGTTAATTTACTACCAAAGAACTTTATCTGTGTTATTTCCAGAGTGTCAGTGCACAAGAAATGGTCAATGTGAAGATGGTGTGTCTGGTACCGGCCACTGTTTCTGTGATGCAGGCTACAGCGGCATTCAATGTGAGACCCAGCTGTCTGTGATACCAGTCTGTGACCCACCGTGTCACATGAACGCAGTGTGTCGTCAGAGGAATCAGTGCCAGTGTCGATCGGAATACTATGGCAGTGGCTACTCATGTACAGGTAGATATTCTCATAGTTTGGTCTATTTGGTAAAGTGGTAAGACTTCAATGCCTCCATGCCCCTGGTCATTGCCTCCATGCCCCCTGGTCATTGCCTCCATGCCCCTGGTCATTGCATCCATGCCCCTGGTCATTGCCTTCATGCCCCTGGTCATTGCCTCTATGCCCCTGGTCATTGCCTCCATGCCCCTGGTCATTGCCTCCATGCCCCTGGTCATTGCCCTTATGCCCCTGGTCATTGCCTTCATGCCCCTGGTCATTGCCTTCTTGCCCCTGGTCATTGCCTCCATGCCCCTGGTCATTGCCTCTATGCCCCTGGTCATTGCCTCCATGCCCCTGGTCATTGCCTCCATGCCCCTGGTCATTGCCTTCATGCCCCTGGTCATTGCCTCTATGCCCCTGGTCATTGCCTTGATGCCCCTGGTCATTGCCTCCATGCCCCTGGTCATTGCCTCTATGCCCCTGGTCATTGCCTCCATGCCCCTGGTCATTGCCTCCATGCCCCTGGTCATTGCCTTCATGCCCCTGGTCATTGCCTCCATGCCCCTGGTCCTTGCCTCTATGCCCCTGGTCATTGCCTCCATGCCCCTGGTCCTTGCCTCCATGCCCCTGGTCATTGCCTTCATGCCCCTGGTCATTGTCTCTGTGCCCCTGGTCATTGCCTCCATGCTCCTTGGTTATTGCCTCCAGTGTGTCGTCAGAGGAACCAGTGCCAGTGCAGGCCGAAATACTGTGGCAGTGGTACTCATGCACAGGTAGATATTCTAATAGTTTGGACATCTTTGATGAATTGCGCACGCCTGATAGGCTAACATTGGCTGAGAGTAATGCGCTGGGTGTAATTGCATGTGCAAAATCATTGGGAAATTCTAAAGGCCGAGGAATTTTGTGTACAAAGTCTCAGGGCCTACTGCACATACGATCAATATTCTCCACCTACTTTCATGCGCAATCTGCGTTAGTTGTGTAAGCCTAGAACACCTATACTCACTAGCCAAAATTCCCAACTAACCTGCGAAATATGCTTGAAGTAAGCGCAGAATGCCCTGCTTCCGCAAGCGCCGATTCTTTGCAAATGGTCAGCAGAGCCATGAAGTTGGGCCCTGGTATGAGGTAAGAGGAAGATTTCTCTCATCACCCTTAAAGACACTGGACACTATTGGTAATTTTCAAAGACAAGTATCCTCACTTGGTGTATCTCAACATATGCATAAAATAACAAACCTGTGAAAATTTGAGCTGACTTAGTCGTCGAAGTTGCCAGATAATAAAAAAACACCGGTGTCACCTGAATTGTGTGCTTTCAGATGCTTGATTTCAAAACATCAAAACCTTATTTTGATGTCTCGATATCAAATACGTGGAAAATAACTTCTTTCTTTGGTAACTCTGTTACTTTAGAGGGAGCCGTTTCTCACATACTATCCAACAGCTCCCCATAACTCATTACCAAGAAAGGTTTTATGCTAATAAATATTTCGAGCAATTTTCAATAGTGTCCAGTGCCTTTAATACATTATCCCCTTATTGCTTTATTGATGCGGCTGTTTACAAAAATAACTCCATTTTGTTTGTTCTCAGTAATCAACCAATGCATCAACAACAATGGCGGATGTAGTATGTATGCCAACTGTACCCAGGTTGGCACGGAAGCTGATTGCCGTTGCCATGCCAACTACGAAGGTGACGGCCATGTTTGCCAGCCCGTAGACCCCTGTATGGTGAACAATGGCGAATGTCATCAGGATGCAATGTGCAAGCTAACTGGTCCGGTGAGTTCTTAACATCTGAATTCATGACATAAAGCGACCTCTACCGGTTTCCAATTTTTGCTATTAAAGCAGAATCCACTTTTGCCTCCTGGGCCGAATTTCATAAAGTCTGTAAGCACATAAACTTGCAAAGCACAGAAAAGTTTCTCTTGGGCAAAAACAGGTTACCAGCCAAAATTGCACGAGGTTTGCATATTTGTGTTTGGTGCCCCTATCAATTTTTGTCAAGCATGAAAGATACTTAATGAAATTGGGCCCTCAGCTGCATGCCTAAGCACAGACAGTAGCTTAGCACACACAATTTTGCTAACAATAATAAGGTTACAAGCCAAATTCTGATTTCACTTGTAGTATTTGTGACTGGTTTCCTGCTAAGTGGATAATTGTGTAGCAACATTTTCTGCTTAAAGCTCTTCAAAGAGTGATCTCATGCATTCTATAGCATTTTCTGGCTGGCAAGATGCCTCAGATCAGCTGCTGTTTTTCTGTCAAAAGAAATCGTTAATGACGAGGGTGAACTAATCTTGATATTTCTCTTTTTGTTTCCCTAATAAATTCATCATTGCCAAAGAAAACCTTATAATGTTTGCTAAAAACCATTCACAATTCTCTTTTCACATTTTTCTCTCAAAAGAATGCCAGATCTTGCACATGTATCCCCCCTCTTCAGGGAGATGGAATAGTCTGTTCAGAACCAAACAACAGACCCGGCCAAGGATGTTCCATTGATAATGGGGGATGTCACATAAATGCCATCTGTATAGATGGCACTAATAATCCTGGTAAGTGATTGGACAATAGGGTACAAAAATTTTGTAGCTGATAAAGATTTGTTTTTCCATTTCTATACCACACACAAAGATCGTTATTGGCCTTTATTTTGTAATGTATTTACTGCTTTAACGCTCCAAATCTTAATGTTGGACAGATTGTTATCCAATATGGATAATTATAGGTCGCTTTGCAGCATTGTTCCCAAAATAATAATTTACCGCCTGTGTGTCCAACTGGGGCAAAGTCATTTTCCCAAGTGTATATCTACTTGCTTGATGTGTATTATGTTCTTTAGAGAATTTGCCCTGCTGTATATTCTACTACCGCTTAGTGGATCGAGTGGACTTCTCGCTATTAACTTTACTTCCGCAGATTGGGTTCTTAATTGGTCTTGAAAGTATTAATCCCGCCCGATTTCCTACCTTCTGCCTAGGTAGCAGCTCTCCCGAGAAGTCTCCCAAATTCTGAAATATTTACTCCATGGCATTAGAATATAAAGACCCATTGCACAATTCGCAGCCCACTCACTTGCACCTATCCTGTCCATTTCGGGAGTAACACATTTGCACAAACATATGCACAAAAAACGTGACTCTCAAACTGACGCACATTGTTCGGAGGTGCGTTTTGCGTTGTGCAAGGGGCCTCTAGAAATCAATAGACCCCCTTTGCAATGTGAAACATACTACAATGTACTACACTGAGGTCATGCGCATGTTTTATGGGGCTATCGAAAGACGATTATTCTAAAGAACATAATCTACCTAGTTATTATTATTATTATTATAAGTAGATATACACATGGTGTTACCGCAAACCAAACATTGATACCTCGCCAAGCAATGCCTCAAATCCCATGTATTATACCATCTTTATCTGGCCCTCTCCAGTTGGTCCGCCCCAAACCCTTCCTACGGGTAGACAACCCTTTGATGGGGAGGGTCTGCCGCCCTCTACCGGTGTGAGATGCCAATGCAAAGAAGGCTACAACGGGACTGGAGTGTTGTGTAACGGTAACGCAAAGGAGACTCTGTCCAACATGAGGAATTTATCCATGTTCTATCAAGTGAGTGGTTTACGCTTTTGTTACTGTCTGTCTGTCTGTCTGTCTGTCTGTCTTGATCACTGGTAACCACATGTAAAAAAAATGAAACTTCCATCCTTGTCTTCTCTCCATTTAATTTGTCTTTCCATCACCGCTATGGATGTAAATTTAGAATTGAATTACATACATGTACATGTACATACATACGTACAACAGAATATTTAAATGGTGTTTGAAGCTTTGCATGGTCACGGTGTGGAGAATAAGAGTAACTATATATATAAATATGAACAGTAAACTTGCTGGTACAACCATGGGTAAAATCTCTTTTGAAGGAGTGGTCGAGCAGAGTATACTGTTCGAAACGTCGAAACCGGCTCTTTTTAGAGCCACTACTCCTCAAAAGAGATTTAATTCATGGTTGTACCCGCAAGTTTATTATTCATATTAATACTTATAGTACTCTTAATAGAATATTTGTAAAGCGTTTTTTTTTATATCAAGATCAAAGCGCTGAAAGAGCAAACCCAAAGGAACTACACTACAACAAATGACATCAGATACAAAGAAGTTTCTAGTTTTTTTTTTAAACAATGTCAAAGAGTTTCAATTTCTGATGCGTACTGGGAGGTTGTTCCATATTCGGGGAGCAACAAAGGAGAAAGTATGGCACTGTGAGCAGATGAGAGTGTTCTGATGGTTGAGTGTTCAGTTAGGCGTGTGGTGTCTGAAGCTGATCGCAGACTAAAACACAGTAACTAAAACTTTAAAAGTTACTCTCTCTTTGACGGGAAGCCAAAGTAACTGCTGAAGGCAGGGTGTCGCGTAGCCTTGCAAATCGACTTGGCCGCCCAGTTTTGAAATTGATTATGTCATCAACTGTAAGGTCAACTAGTGCAGTTTGTATAGATTTTTTTAAATTGCTTTTTCAGACTTTGAGCTCCTGGTAAAAAAGTTTATTGATCAAGAGTGGTCTCCAAAGAAGTTGCAGGAAAAAGAAACTTTCTAAGAAAAACTTTACTTCGTGACTTTGTTTTCATTTTTACCTTTTTCCACTTATCAACTTTTTGATTATCTTAAGTATGAAATAAGGGAATAAAAGAGTTCTTAAACTGCTGTTTAAAACTTTGCAGGGTCTTGGCCATGCGATAAAGGCCCGAGCCGAATTCACTACTCTTTTATTCCCATTCATAAATGCCTTTTTGGTTAAAAGGAGCAATAAAGTAAGAAACTCTGTAAAACTTCGACGTTGTTGAGCTCTGTACGTGTGTTGCATTTTTATGACTGAGACAGTTTTCGGATATTCATTCCTGCGCATAGTATGAATTTAAACGTATCCGAAAACAACCGGTTATAAACAGCTCCAGCTGGTCATTATCAACCGTTTAAACACCCCCACGTGTCGCGCTCTCCATCAATAGGAATAGCGAAACTGTCTGAGGTATTTATGAATTACATTTAATGACCTTGTAGCAATGAGCAGATTGTATGCACAATTTTGCTTTATGACTGATGACGATGCTATTTTACTTCTTCTTGATCCACTAGGCGCTCGTTTGGTTTGCAAAGCAATCCAAAGCAGGAGACAAGCTAGCAGATTCCCTGATGAACGCCAACTCTAAACTCACCCTATTTATCCCAGTCAACTCTGCGGAATTAGCTAACACCGTAAGTGGAGATCTCTCTGATAAGCTCTGTTTACACTACTGCGCACATTCCCAGGATAGTCCTGGGGGAATTTTAGCCCTGTGCACCACCACCCCCCAAGTTTTGTTTCACACTCTCCTGGAGAAAAATAAACACTCATAATGGCTTACTTGACACACTTCAAAGCTGGGATAGCCATTCCAATGGACATAACTAAAAAGCCCTACTTCACGCTAGTCTATTTCCCTAGGGGCAACCCCGGGGAATAATGAGCAGCCTTTTCACACTTGAATCGCTTTACCCCTGATCTTCCCCATCAAATGGGCATACCCCTGGGAATAGCGACCCCAGCTTTGGAGTTGGGGTAAGCGGTAAAGCCCTGGGGTATTCTTGAACTGGCAGGGCCTGTGGAGTAGGGACTTAGGCAGGGACAGTGTAAAAGACACTTGACACTATAAGCTTAGTTCGGGAGTACAAAACAACCAGGAATCTGCGATCTTCAAATAAATCCCTTCTGACTCCGCCAGTTATCAAAACCAAGTCGTACGGTTCCCGCTCTTTCCAGTATGCAGCAGTTCAGTTATGGAACAGTCTTCTAGAGGTTGTTAAACAATTCAAAACCCACTTAAAAACATATCTGTTTACTTTGTACAGTAATTGTTGATTTCTTTTTACAGCGCATAGGGACCTCATGGTGATATGTACTATATAAGAATGGTTTTTATTATTATTATTTGTATTAATTATCAAAGACCAGTCTTCTCACTTGGTGTATCTCAACATATACCACAATAACAAACCTGTGAAAATTTGAGCTCAATCGGTCTTCGAAGTTCCAAGATAATTTTGAAAGAAAAAACACCCTTGTCACACTAAGTTGTGTGCTTTCAGATGCTTGATTTCGAGACCTCAAATTCATAATTACCAATAGTGTCCACTGCCTTTAAAGTGCGCTGGGGTAACCGTGGTCCTATCTTACGACTAGAGTTCTAGGACCAACGGCTTATCGGCCCATCTCGTTTGGACTACCTTGGGAAATCGACCTTTGGGTTGTTAAATAAGCCATTTTAGAATTGTATTTGAACAATGTCTGGTACAATGAAATGCTTCACTATGCAATGCCTCAAAGCCTCAAAACAATTTTGACTCTGGGAATTTTTTTGTTAATTTTTTGTGTTCATCTCTTCTTCGTTTCAGACCTTCACTGGTATGTTGATTGGTAACCACATAGTAACGGATCAGATGTTGCTTAGGAACCAGCTAGTTAACGGGAGTAACATGATCTCGTGGTCACAGGGCAAGCTGGTGGTGGACATTGCCAAAGCGGATGTAAGTATCCTCCTAGATACTGGCCCGTTTTCAACTTTGACCCTTATTGCTGGTAACACCAGTGTTAATGCCTGATCTTGTTGTGTACATGAGTACCAGCTAGCTGGAATTCTGTACCCGTTCAACCAATGAAATTCACCGACTGGTACACAAGAAGCCTGATAGTATTCTAGACGGGCAAAGATAGAGGAAGAACTTGACTTAACACACATGTCAATGAAATGATTTCTGACACAGACATCTTTTATTTGCTTTCCCAAAATATCTCCCTCCCCCTTTCTGCTCTTGTCTGCAGAAACTGAATGCAATTATAGACTGTACAATTCTTGCACAGAAAGAGCAAAATCAGCCATTTATAGACCATATAGACCATGTGAACTTTGTTTACAATAAGTGTGACCTTGTACATTCTTTGAGTATTCTGGCAGGCAAGATACTGCACAGGTCATATGGAAAAGTTGACATTTTGTGTCATAATTTCCACATAAAACCAAGAGTTATGAAAGTAAAAACTGGACAAGTTTTGAGATGTGCCCCCTTTCATCAAATCAAAAGTTGATAAGAAATAGACAGTGCAATCTTCATAAAATACAAGATTTTATGATTTCCTCCATTAGGCTGTGTACAAATAGTGCCTGCAGGAAGTCCAGGCTCTGTGGCTCTTTTGTAAACATGTGATGTCAGAGGTCACATTGCATATAAGCAGCTCTATGAAATTGGGCCCAAGTGTGTGGTTTCTTTGTAAATGGGGTTTCTTTACAAAAAAAGAGAAGCGTCGTATTCCCATGTTTTAAAGTTTGTTTAAAACTGGCAATACTATTATTAACAAATTTGTAAGATAACACACAAATCGAAATTGTATTAATAAGAAAACTGTTCTTGGAATTTTTGTAAACATGACTCAGTTTTCGATATAATTGTTTTCCTTCTTTGACAGAAATCAGTGAGAATCAATGGCGTACCAATTGCAGTATTTGACATTCCTACCACCAACGGTATCTTACACATCATGTCACTTCCAATCCAGGTTATTAAACCAAAGTCTTCAGATGATATTTCTGTAAGTAGCAAGAAACTTTCCAGTATTCTTTTGTAATAACAATAATAATAATAATAACTAGAGGTTAAGTGTTCGTAAAAACGAACACAGAGGGGCTGTTAGGCCGAAACCCCTAATAATTGTGGCTTCTTATATACCGCACATGTCCGTCACCCAGTGACTCTCCTGGCGCTGTGACATACAGTATTTCCTACCAGATGTGGGACTACTTTGGAATTATGAGACCTAATTTTGATAGCACCATGTAATGCTTATACAAGGTGCTGTGGCGCAATGTGCTGCCGATCGGACCAGGAACACCTCTCTCTTTTCGATAAGTGCACTGGTTTTTTTTTACATGCGTTACATAACACATTAGACAAACGTCTTAACGTCCCATCCGAAGTACGAAGCAATGGTTAAGTGTCACGGCTGGGGGTCCGATATTGTGTTTATATTCCACTGATCCCCTGCCTTTATGGTTGGAATTATTCATACATGCAACAGAGCATTTTTATAAAGCACTTGTCCAGATAAGATCAAAGCGCTATAAAGTGAACAAACCAATGCATATTGCACTTGGAAACAGTTTAAGAGTTTTCTTGAACATTGGCAAAGAGTTGCAATTTTTTAATGGGGACTGGGAGGTTGTTCCATATTCGGGGAGCAATAAAGGAGAAAGTCCGGTTGTGTTCTGATGGTTGAGTGTTCGGTTAGGCGTGTGGTATTAGAAGCTGATCGCAAGCTTGAGAGTGGCGGTTGGTAGAGAGCAAGGCAAGATGATAAGTAGCCCGGTGCTACAATGTATTCCAAGAAGGCATTTAAACACAGTCAAACTAAAACTTTGAAAGTTTGTAGGCCCACCATAAAACCATTTGTATTTTTGGACCTGAGGTTTGCGAAGGGTAGAGGTTGATGTTGTGTAGAAGAAAACCTTTGGAGCGCTACGGTTGCCCAGGTTGTATACTCTCCAGGGAGCTGAGAAATGTAAAAGGAATGTTTTTGGCCCAATGACCATTTCACTGATGTAAAGCGCCATTTCACTGATGTAAAAGTTGATAGGAACTGGACAGTGCAATCTCTATAAAATATAAGATTTCATGTTTTCTTTCATTAGGCTGTGTACAAAGCTTGGTGGCTCTTTTGTAAACATGTGGTGTCACAGGTCACATCGTCTATATAAGAACTAGTTATCATTATTTTTAGTATTATTAGAAATGTTGCTTCTTCTTCAGAATTCATCAGCTAAGCTGTCTGGTAGCAGACTCTTTGCCAGTGTCCTCATCACAATCTTTGTCGTCATCTTCATCTTCATTGTCATTTTTATCATCGTCATAAAAGTAAGAAGAAAAAAGAACGCTGACTCCAGACAAGTCGTCTCACGATATCGTGTGGTAAGTTAATGGACAATTAGTCAGGTGCCAGTTTTTGTTTTAAAAAACTTCTTTGGAAAACAATCCTCTCTCGAAGTTTTGAGAAATCCTCAACGAGAATTATGACCTATAAATTTGAGCATCTCTCCCCTTCTGGAAAAAGTTTGCTTTCCTAATTTCAAACTAGGAAACCACAAAGAGATTGTTCGTCTGTTTATCAGGCACCTATATATAGTTGACGCTATTTGGGTCGAACTTGGCGCCTGGGCCAAAATTTCATAGAGCTGCTAAGCACAAAAATTTGCTTAGCATGAAATTTCTTCGTTAATAAAAACAGGATTACCAACCAAATTTCCACATGATTTTCAGGATAAGCAAGCAACAGCTGAATACCAGTAACAAGCAATATGCAACAGCTGGAAATTTGGTTGGTAATCCTGTTTTTATCAAGGAAGAAGTTTCATGCTAAGCAAATTTGTGTGCTTAGCAGCTCTATGAACTTGGGCCCTGGTTTGACCACATAAAGATGGAAACACAAAGGATAATATCAAGGGTAGGAAGAGGGAGAAAAGGTAATAAGTTTATGTATGAGGCACAGGCTAAAAGGGGGGATATCTGTGGGGAAAATGAGAAGTAAATTTTTTTTTACCATGGGGTTAAATGGTCTGAAGGCTTACTTAAATAGCGAACAGTCTCTCTGTGGTTGCCTAGTGCCTCTATTGCCCTGTAAAATCATGTCAGAAATGGAGTGATTAGGAAGATTGAAGTGATGTCCTATAGGTGTATCCAGCTTTTGGGTCTTGACTGTGGATATGTTGCCGTAGAAACGCCTTTTGAGTTCAAACCACAGAATGACTCTGCTATCAAAACATCTGGGCCCAATTTTATGGCTCTGCTTACCGTAACCACGGAATCGGCGCTTACGAAGGAGGGAATTCTGTGGTTTTTGGCTTCTGCGCATGCGTACTCAACGTTATGAGGCAATCTATGCTCACAAGGCTAGCGCTGAAATTTGGTGCTTCTACGTAAGCGGGGAATCATGATCTTAAGCAGAGCCATGAAATTGGGCCCAGGTTGCTAAATATTATGTACCTTTAATTTTTTTCTACAAACCAGAGAGATAACGATGAGGGAAATGTAACGTTTGCTTGCCACGGTGATACGATAGACGAAGACGAAGAGAGTTCGGAGCCAACTTTCCCCAATCCAACATTCCACAAGAGATCTTTTGAATTGGCTGGCATGGACGACGATACAGTAGGTTTTGCAGAGGTAAGTCCAGTAAAAAGGAAAGGCCAAACCATTTCAAAGTGGATTCATTTTGGTTTTACTCTTAACACCGATGTGTGTTAGCACTGTTTTCTTTGCCCAGTACTGTGAACAAAAATCACAGGCATATTACTCAGTAGGGTTTCAAACCCACAACCTTTTCAATTCTAGAGCAGTGTCTTACTAGCTAGACCACCGAGTTTGCCCGGTGTCTAGAGGCAGTTTGAATCCTATGTTTTAGCAATGGGTACCACAAAGATTTAATATGTTAAATATGCAACGGGGACAAAAATATATTAATTTGGCTTTACCCTTTGGCTGATGTGTGTTAGCATTGTATCCTTTCCCGAGTTCTGTGAACAAATCACAGTCATATTAGGCGGGTGGGATTCAAACCCACAACAACCTTTGCACTTTTAAATTCTATCGCATTGTCTTACCAACTAGACCACCGAGATTGCTTGGTAGCTACAGGCAGTTCGAATCCTATATTTTAGCAGCGGGTACCGCATCGACTTAATACATGTAGATGCTAAATTTGCATTGGGTATAAATAATAGTCAGTTTGGTTTTACCCTAACACCGATCTGTGTTAGGACTGTATACTCAGTACTTTCCCGAGCTCTGTTAAAAACAGATATCACCTACATATTACTTGGGAGGGCGCCAAACCCACAACCTTTGAAATTAGAGCAGTTTCTTACCCACTAGACCACCGAGATTGCCCGGTAGCTAGATGGCTCCACTAACATAAAATAATGCTAGCTCTGCCCTGATTTTCTGTAAGTAAATCTCTATAAGCTAATAATGTAGTGATTGTGAGTGCCAAGCACATTTGTTTTTAATGATGCCATAACAAGTGTTTTAATGCTAACTTTAGTGGCAAACTTATACTGTGTGTTTGTGCTTAGATACAAAAGCGTGCATTGATTGCTAACAAAGTAGTTTAAGGAACTTAATAGGATTACAAAGAACAAACATGTGATTAAAATCTGTTTAGAGAAGTGTTGTTTCTTAAAGGCAGTGGACACTATTGGTAATAATTACTCAAAATAATTTTTTACATAAAACCTTACTTGGTAACAAGTAATGGGGAGCTCTTGCAGATAGTATAAAACATTGTTAGGAACGGTTTTCTCGGAAGTAACATAGTTTTCGAGAAAGAAGTAATTTTCCACGAATTTGATTTTGAGACCTTAGAATTAGACTTTGAGGTCTTGAAACCAAGCATCTGATTTTTGAAAGCACACAACTTCGAGTCACAAGGGTGTTCCATTATTATCACGCAACCTCGGCAACAAATTGAGCTCAAATTTTTACAGGTTTGTTATGACAATTACCAATAGTGTCCAGTGTCTTTAAGAGCTGCACATCATCTTTGTGTCTTCTGCTGAAACCGAGGAAAGCAAATTCTTAATAGATCCTTAAAAGGGAAGGTATACGTTGTTGGCAATCACACCTTTGGTACAAGTCTACAGCAGTGTTCAATAGAATCAAGCATTTTGAAAAACATTCAAAGTAATATGGTTAATGCAAAAAGATATAAATTTATGTGCCCCCAAATTTGAATCTGAGAACACGTACTGCGGTATATCTGAAGGATTATTCTTCCTGTGTGGACATATATGCTCCGGATTTCTGGCGATGTCTCAAAAACGCAACCACCTTTTGAAATGAAATTTTCAGACTTTAGCTTTATTGTATACTTCTACATTTACCTAGGATTAAAACATATGATTTGAGGCATTGCATGGTGAGGTATCAATACATATTTGGTTTGCGATAACATTATGTGTGTGTCTACGGGCAAGTAGATACACACATGGTGTTATCGCAAACCAAATATATAGGATTAAAAACAATCGAACAATTCCAAAAACCAAAGGTTTCCTCTGCCTTTTAAATAAAACTCATGCTTGCTTTCACTTTGTTGGGGAGAATGAAAAAATAATTTGAGGCATTCACTAACCCCTCTTGTTTAATTGTAGAATTGCACCTGCTTTAACATTTCAAATCTCGTCACTCTTTTCCTCTCTCTGTCCTTTCATTCTTTCCAGCTTGATTACAACAGAGCTTATTAAGATCAACAGCCAGCAACATTAACATGTTTAATTGGTGCGAGGTAATTAACTATTATGTGCTCTATAACCTTAACTCTTAATAGAGAGCCCACTGTTGTTTTAGAATCATTAAAAGGCGACCATGAGCAAGTTCGAGTGAGCACCATGGTTCACTAAAGGTTGACCATTTTGACTCGAACCCAAGCTGGTTGACCATTGGTTGACTACTGTGGTCAACCATTTTGAACCAGCCTCTGGACCATGGTTCCTTCCATGGTCCCGAGAGCCTGTTCCATGCTTACATGTGTAAAGCGCAGAGGGGAACCAGTGGTATAAGAGGGAAAACACGGAAGGCAATGCAGTGTTGAATACAAATTTTTTGCCTCGAACCCAGGCTGGTCGACCATTGGTTGACTACTGTGGTCGACCATTTGGAAGTGGCCTCATGACAATGGTTCCTTCCATGGTCCAGTTAGCCTGTTCCATGCTAAAATGTGTAAAGTCCAGAAGGGCACCAGTGACACTACAGCACAAATGCGAATGCAATGGAGTGTTAAATACCATATCGAGGGTTGACTAGACTTCCAAACGAGTTGTTCCTGTAAGTATGTTCACTACGCATGAACATTGCTGGTCAGTGGTCAATCACATGTCGACTAAAAAGCTCGCACTCAAACTTGCTCTTAAAGGTAGTGGACACTATAGGTAATTACTCAAAATAATTATTAGCACAAAACCTTCCTTGGTAACGAGTAATGGGGAGAGGTTGATGGTATAAAACATTGCGAGAAACGGCTCTCTCTGAAGTGCCATAGTTTTCGAGAAAGAAGTAATTTTCCACGAATTTGATTTCAAGACCTCAAGATTAGAACTTGAGGTCTCGAAATCAACCATCTAAACACACATAACTTTGTGTAACAAGGGTGTTTTTTCTTTCATTATTATCTCGCAAGTTCGACGACCAATTGAGCTCAAATTTTCACAGGTTTGTTATTTTATGCGTATGTTGAGATACACTAACTGTGAAGGCTAGCCTTTGACAATTACCAATAGTGTCCACTGCCTTTAAAGTTCCCCTTGATGGAGAGTACTCTGCATTGATTTGACGTGTGGACAAGTTGTTAATGGTTTGCCACGGTGAGATAGTCGAGTCGTGATGGCGTTGCAATTATTCAGGTTTCCACAAAATCACTGCTCTCGCACGAAGCTGCCTGTTGCCGACTAAGAGACCGATCCAGTAGGCTCCGCCCACGACGCATGTATGAGCAAGAACACGTGGGGCTCTCCAATGCCCTTTCTGCACAACTATGCGCGCGCACCAAGATATGCGCACGCATGTCGGACCTTATTTGTCAGACCTTCTTTGCGTTGTGATTGGTCAATATGCAATGGAGCGGAGCTCAGTGGATCAGTCTATTGGACCGTAGCCATTTATAACATTAAAGGCTCAACATTTTTTGGTGTTCAAGATGAAATTGAAGTAATTTTGTGTTTGACAAAAATGTTGCCATTTTTACGCTCAGGATGTGACCACAAATCTTAAAGAAATAATTTTGCAATTGTTGCCATATTACTAACACCTTTTCTGTTTGCTTTTGCTTTAAAAATTCAGTCATTGTGATAGTCTGCAATCAATATTTTGTCAAGGTGTTAGAAATTAACATGTATAAAACTCTTTTGCTTTCAGACGTTATAAAACAGAGTTTTGAAGAGCTTCACAACAGGGTGCTATTATTTGTAAAATAGTTTTAAAAACTCCGGCCGGGCATTTTGTAGCTGTATCCAAAGAGGACACAAGACAGGAGAATGTGACTTTTTTTGTCCGCCAAGCGTTTCTTGGAAATGTCTACCCAGGGAGTGAAGTGAGAGCTGTTCGGAGCCGACAACTTTCCCTGATTTCTGCAGAAAGGTCCCCTGAAAAACAACCAATCTTTCTATGTTCTCAGGAACAAAATTTGAAAATCTACATGATTGCAGTGAAGCTATAATGTAACCAACCAGCCGTCAATTTCACAAAATCTTCCTAACTTAGGGTTAGTCCTAGGACTTGTACATGTAGGATGAGTTAAGTTCCGTATCCATAGCGTTACGACCAATTGAACCCATCCTAAGTTAGGACGAGTTACTCCTCCTTACTCGAGATGGGATTAATCCTTTGTTTTGTTAAGTTGGCTGCTGGGCCCGATTTCATTGAGCTGCTTATAAGCAGACATTGCTTAACAAATTTTTTGCAAAAATATGCAGGGCACCAGCCAGAAATGGTACGTGACATGCTATTTTGGCTGGTTGTGGTATCATGTAAAGAAAAACTGTCTTGTGCTTACCGGGAATTTACTTTTTGTGCTTAAGAAGCTCTCATTAAACAACAACACTAAAAAGAGTCTGGTCCCTTTTCAAAATTTAATGTATTTATATTGTTGGCATGCAAGGTATAATACAGAGCTGACTGCTGGTCTGTAACATGTCTTCCTATGAACAGGGCCCAATTTTGTAGAACTGCTTAATTGAAAATATTGCTTAGCAGAAATAATCAGGATACCAGTCAGAAATTGTACATGTCACATGATACTTTGTCTGGTAACCTTATTCTGGTAAGCATAATTTTGTTATGCTAAGCTACTTTTTGTGCTCAATGACATTGGGCCCACAGTGAAACTCTCCCCATTTCTTAAAAAGGAAGTTGTCTACCATTTGTTTTAATTCCCAAGAGATGTTTATACCATAAAATTAATTTAGACATTGTAAATTTTTAATATGAAGCCTCGAAATTATTGTTATTTTTTAGAAATATGCAACTGAAAGAAAAAGTGTAAAGATTTTGGGGTCTTATTGGGTGGTATTTTTTATTCTGTGTACAGTATGGTGGATTCGAAGAAAAAGCCGGGTGTATTTGATACTAAACAAAAGATGCATGAATACTGAGTATAGTGGATAAAAAATGTCTGTTTGTTTCCAGCTGTTAAAAGTTTTTCTTCAAGACACTGGACACTTTTGGTAATTGTCAAAGACCAGTCTTCTCACTTGGTGTACCTCAACACATGCATTAAATAAAAAACCTGTGAAAATTTGAGCTCAATTGTTCGGCCAAGTTGCGAGATAATTATGAAAGAAAATACACCCTGTCACACGAAGTTGTGTGCTTTAAGATGCTTGATTTCGAGACCTCAAAATCTAATTCTGAGGTCTCTAAATCAAATTAGTGGAAAAATTACTTCTTTTTCAAAAAACATGTCACTTCAGAGGGAGCAGTTTCTCACAATGTTTTATACTATCAAATTATTGAATTGTGTCAGTTGCTCATATTCAAATTTTGAGCCTGTGTGTTTAATGAGCACCACTCTGTTTAATTTTGTTCGATATTAATTTTTTGCTTTACCATTAAGTGCAATAACAGCGGTTCGAATGAGGTTATGTTTGGGTCAAAAGACCAGTAATGCATGTTTTACTTTTTATGATTTGTATATTTAACTTATTTAAATTCTGGTTTACAGGTATCAAGTTTTTGGTTTTTGTTTCTTTGTAGATTTGTTCGTAATTTCAGCTGCATGGATTTTTCTAATTTCTCACAACATAAATGCAATACTGACGATTTAACAAAATTCTGTCGACCATCAAAAAACAACATAACTGTCATACTGTAGAGACAGGAAATTCTTCTTCTTTGGTTTGAATTCTGGACCAAGGTGAACATTGAATGTAATTAAATTGGTAACTAAATTAGTAGCAGGGTCCAAGTTCATGGCTCAGCTTACCGTAAGCAAATTGGCGCTTACAGAAGCAGGAAATTCCGCCCTTAAGTCAAGCATATTTCTTCTTCTTCTTCTTCTTCCTTCTAGTGCAGCCTTCATAATTGAAGATAGTCGCACTGCCAAACACACCAGGACGAACCCCTTCTCTTTGCGATAAGTGTGTACTGGGGTCTTGTACGTGCATTGATAGTTCTTATAACAACCTACAGCTTTACGTTCCATCCAAAGCATGAAGCAGTGGTTAAGCGTCTTGCTTAAGGACACAAGTGTCACGACTCCCGAACCCACGCTCCCTTGAATAGGTCAGAGCTTGAGTTCGGTGGCAGTGCTTTTAACCGCTCGGCTACGACACCTCCACATTTCACGGGTAAGCAGGGAACTTTTCTTACGCGTGTGTGTACTCCACGCTGCTAGGCATTCTTCGCTTACACAGCTAGCGCAGAAACTCAGCCCTTGCACAGAATGCTGATCGTAAGCACAGAATTTGGCAGTAAGCAGAGCCATGAAATTCGGCCCTTTTCATTCCTTTTTTTTTTTAAACTTAATGTGGGGTTGGATTATGTACTTTTTTTTATATAATTGGTTTTTCTTTTAACTCTGAAATTACATATTTTAGTATGATTTGAATGTTCACACCTTGCTATTTATTTGCACATTCTAAAAGCTGCTTGTTGCATGAGTTTAACTTGTTTCAGTTATAATTTACACATTGGTAAAAATGCTTATTTGGGTTTGATAGAAATATGGTGTCGTTTGCAATCTTTTATATTTTAGTACAAATATACATTTTAATCCCTATTATTCAGCAAAGTTCTTTTAAGAATCTTCAATTTGTTTTGTGGAAGGCAAAAGCTTAATCACATTTTCCATGACTAAAAGTCACAATTACTCTTTAAGCCTTCGAGAAACACTCTGTTAGGTTCATTAGCCATTCCTAAAGTATATGTTTTTAAAACTGTATAAAGAGGTATTTTTTTAAGTGTAATATGGAAATATCTCACAGGCCACAGTTCCAAGTTTAACAATGATTTGGAATAGATTATCAATAATGAGAATGCTAGATTTTTTATTGAGGATTTTTGTCACTTTAGTGAAATATGAAGCTAATTGGTATCACAACTTTTGTTTAAATCGTTGTTTACTGAAGACTATGGGAAGGTAAGAATATTGGGGGGGGGGGGGAGGGCTGCATTAATACTATAAACTTATGGTAATTTTCCTGAAAGATATTCCAATAATTGATCTGTTGTCTTAAATTTCACTTGTACATGCCATTGATATTTTTATAAGCAATATTAAAGCATGAATGCATGTAAAATGAAATTCTGACTAGATCGGACTGTTTCTTTAGTTTATTCATTAGTTTGTTTGTTTAATTGTTTGTTTCATTTGTCGACAGAATTTGTCTGAATTGTATGATGTATGGAGGAGTCACAGAGTTATATAAAAAATAGAAGGCGTAAAATCCACGTGACACAGCCAGCCGTAAAACACAGGTCATGCACAAATTCCAACAACCAATATTTTGTAAGGGAAAATTTGTATATAATTCACCCATAGGGATTTGAACTTATAGTGGGCCAGTGCAGTTGCATGTATGTCATAGATTGCTCCCTTTATTTCCACTACAGGCCTGGGCCCAATTTCATAGAGCTGGTTAGCACACAAATTTGCTTAGCATAAAATTTTTGCTTTTGATGCCCTTGAAATGCTCCAGTAGAAATTTACAATTTTCCTTGTAAGGTAGGTGCCCTTCAACAAAGATGGATGCCTTGGTGCCCTTGTCAAAACCGAAGCATACAGGCCTGCCATTACATGGTAGGAGTAGAACTTACAAGAAAGTTGTAAAGATATTTGAGTCTGCAAGTATCAAAGGTCAACGTGGTCAAGTGGTTAGACTGCAGGACTTGCAATCACAAGGTTGTGGGTTCGAATCCTACCAAGCTAACCACTGACTTCACAATGACTAGAATATGTATTCTTGTCTAGTTATGGAATCTCAATTTCTGTTTGTGCTATTCATAACCATAGGCATAAAACCAATGTTTGCATGAGGTTTTGGCTGTTGCCAGCTTGACGTTCTTTGTGAGAGTCTGCCAAGTTCCCTTGTTGGAATTATCTTAACAAATTACCCCCCCCCCCCCACCCCCACTCCCAACAAGTAAGAATTTGAAACCTTCCTTTTTGTAATTTTGGAATGAAATCAAATGTCCAGTGCCCTTTTTCAAAAAACAACTTTTTGTTGCAGCAGACGACATGTAGCAGACGACATACTACAAAAAAATAAACTGAATAAATGCACGTCGCTTGGTGGCGCTTTACATATTTCATTTACGCCCAAACTTGCTTTTTAAAGCGCACAAAATTTGGCCAGTTCACCATTGCCTTCCGTACATAATTTGGGCTTCATGCGGTGAATGACGTCATATTTGGATAATGGAGGTTCAGATGGCCGGAGGTTTGGCAGCAAAGAGAGGCGGCGGTCTGCCCAAACTGCGAGAACTTCTCCGTAGACAAAGGAGAGATTCAGATGTAAGTTATTCACTAGATTCCAAAGAGTATGATGCAAATATTTCCCAATGAGTCTGAAGCTGAACAGCAAGACAAATTCCCTTTCATTTGTTTTCGTTTTGACAGTCGACAGTCCTTCCATCCAGCGAGTTCCTTCCCGGCTTCCTGTGCTTCACTTTTCGTTCATCCATTCCATGGTTCGCCCCACGACCCTACTATTTTCTGCATGTATGAATTTGAGTGACCATAATCAATAGAAAACAGTCAATATACTTGTTGAATTGTCAAGATGAATTATTTGGTTTAAAAATTGATATATTTTTTTATTTTACTGTGCCGTCGTTGTTTGATAGAGAAGATGGGGCATAGATAAATTTGTTATTGTTCGTCCTTCATGACCTTTGGCTTTGCTGTTTTTATGGGATGGAATCCCATTTCTTGTGGTAGCACATTTCCCTCAAAATACTTGATTACTTACAATTATGTTCACTAACCTGCACACACTATCCTGTCACAGACAGGTTCCTGTCACGCAGGTTCGACATTTGAACCTGTGATTGTGAATTTCGCTCCATTTTGTCCATTTTTCTTTGAAATATTTCCTCGGACCTCAATGGTGTTTTGTTTTGAGTATTATGGCAGGCTGCATTAGACATTGCGGATTAAGTTCGTACCCTCAGAATTTGTGTCATGATTTTTGGAAGTGGTAAAAATGGGGCAAATCTGGTGACTAGCTGTCAAAATTGTACGTGTTGGACCAGATAAACTGTTTCCGCTCGAAACAATCTCGTAACCCTCCGGCCTGGCGGCCGTCGGGAGGAGGGTTGTGTTATCGCAACTAGTCACAGACATGCAGCCAGTGGCACAGGCTGTGCAGTAAAGTGGGCTATAATATAACAATTTGACATTTACAATTACATTTTTATCTCGTAGGCAAGTGCAAGTGTCAAAATTTATAAATTTAAAATGAGCACAGAGCCCCAGTTACTGGGTCTTCCCGTCAATACTCAGCGTTAATATTATTTGTTGTTGTTGAATTATAAGATTACTTAACTCTCAACTTTGACATTTGTTGACAATGTCTGAAATTTGTTGTTGATGTTTTGTCTTTGTTTTTGTTTGTGAAAACAGTGTTTACCTGGCCTGAGGCGCTACTTGGTCCTTCAAATTCTATACTTCAAAAAGTAGTACAGAATGCCGGTCCTACTACTTGCCGTCAACTCGCCGACTTGCCGTCAACTCGCCGTCAACTCATTTTCGTGCCGTCAACTCATTAATTTTACATAAAAAAATCTATAAAAGGGGCACGGAAGTGTTAAGTCTGGGTTAAACTACATATTTCTCATGGTTTTCGGTAAAAATTCATTCACAAAAACTACTTTGTGTTGATAAAAAAAAAGTACCAACCATTGACATCTTGGGCCAAGACTAATCATTGTGAAAAAGCAAGATGGCGGCCGACGGTTTTGCTGCTTAGAGTTAATTTTTTCACGAGAAAAAAACTCAATTTTTATTCCGAAATATGACCTAAAACTTACGCGATTTCTCTTTGAGCTGATACTTTACAGTTCTATGCTTCTTTTGTGGATTTTAAATGTATATTGGAGGAGTTGACGGCGAGTTGACGGCGCAAGTGAGTTGACGGCGAGTTGACGGCAAGTAGTAGGACCCCAGAATACAGGGCCACAATTACTGTGTCTAATGTGGTGGTTAAATTCAGCATTTTGTCTTCAGTTCAACATGTTTGGAAAAAAAATGTCATTGTCAATGTTTAACTAGATATTCATGTGTAAAACTGTGGTGTGTCCTGGTACAGTAGAGCAAAAAATTAACACCAGACTCAAGAGTTTCGGTTGTGTCGTTATTTAGCAAGACGCTTAACATTTTTGCTGAGTCCTTTGGATAAAATGTTAAGCCATAGGTCCAGTGTTTTGTGTAATGCATGTAAAAGAAAACAGTGCAGTTGGGTCATTCCGTGTCAAATCAACCAGTGGTCCCCAGGTGACCCTCTCAGATTTTGATGAAACTTCATCAGAATGATTGGATGTTGCAAAAATGAACACATACAAAAAAGCTAAGTCATACTCCATGTCGTTTTCGAGATATGACCGTTCGAAATTTGGCCGAGGCGGCCATTTTGTGCTCGCGCGAGACGCGAAAAGTGATTTTTGTGATAATTTCCGACTTTGAAAGCTCATAATTTAGTTTTTGTACCAGGTAGAGAGCTCAAATTCAGTATTCCATCTTACTTTTTGCCAAATTTCATGAATCTGCACTCAATTTAAATGTATTTCCTTTAATTTTCTAGTTATGGTCACCCAAAGTAGGCACTTTAATCAGCCAAAAATGTTTTTTGTGATTTTTGGGGTCACCCTGTGCCCACATGAGGGGTCAAATAAATCCTATATTCCCTAGGTATTATCTATGGGTGCATGTTTATACCCATAAGCAATTATAAGCTCACCAATGCAATAATTTAGAAATAGCATGGGCCCAAAGTTGGTTCCAGCCAGAAAAAGGTCAAAAAGACCCCCCCCGTCTTGACCCCGGTTGACCCCGCGATCAATTGAAATGTTTTTTTAAATTGATACCAGTTAAACATATATATTATATCTACTTATACACCAATTTTCAGCTTTGGCACTCAACTCCTTCATGGTGTGGTGGCAATTTGAATATTATATGTTTTTGGCACATTTTAATGTAATATCATACAGTATACATGTACATGTACATTCATGTACACATGTACAATACATGGTAAAATATGTTTGAAGGTTGTGTAACTTATTTTTTTCTGGCTAGCAAAAAAGTAAGTTTATTTGTGTTATAAATTGTTTTTAGAAATGGGTTGATGATGCATGTTTTTAACTGCAATAAATAATTTAAGGCAGGTACCACGAAGTGCTGCAAAATTCTCCCATAACACACACAAAATATTGGAACCATACCCCAGTATGGAACCATACCCCAGTGTACCGTGTGTAGTTTCACTTGAAACATGGATCAAACCACACAATACAAATTAAATCTGCCAGTACTTAACACTAACTATCTGTCATATTCTTCTCTGGTTTTAACCCAACCCCAGTCCCCTTTGTTTCCTCCATGGTATGTTTATGCTGGTTAAACTTTCCAATCACATGGTCACCTCATTTGCATATTAAACGCTGGTATTACTTTCCATACACTACTTTTTTAGAACAATACTTCTCTAATGTGTATCACATGCAAACACTCATTTCTCAAACAAAATATGTACTTGTGTATCACGCAGACACCACAGATGCCAATGCGTTGATGTTACTTTTTGCTAGCCAGAAAAAATAAGTTACACAAGCTTCAAACATATATTACCATGTATTGTATGTGTACATGAATGTACATGTACATGTACACTGTATGATATTACATTAAAATGTGCCAAAAACATATAATATTCAAATTGCCACCACACCATGAAGGAGTTGAGTGCCAAAGCTGAAAATTGGTGTATAAGTAGATATAATATATATGTTTAACTGGTATCAATTTCAAAAAACATTTCAATTGATCGCGGGGTCAACCGGGGTCAAGACGGGCGGGGTCTTTTTGACCTTTTTCTGGCTGGAACCAACTTTGGGCCCATGCTATTTCTAAATTATTGCATTGGTGAGCTTATAATTGCTTATGGGTATAAATATGCACCCATAGATAATACCTAGGGAATATAGGATTTATTTGACCCCGCATGTGGGCACAGGGTGACCCCAAAAATCACAAAAAACATTTTTGGCTGATTAAAGTGCCTATTTTAGGTGACCATAACTAGAAAATTAAAGGAGATACATCTAAATTGAGTGCAGATTCATGAAATTTGGCAAGAAGTAAGATGGAATACCAAATTTGAGCTCTCTACCTGGTACAATAATTAAATTATGAGCTTTCAAAGTCGGAAATTATCAAAAAAATCACTTTTCGCGTCCCGCGCGAGCACAAAATGGCCGCCTCGACCAAATTTCAATGGGTCATATCTCGCAAACGACATGGAGTATGACTTAGCTTTTTTGTATGTGTTCATTTGAGCCACATTCAATCATTCTGATGAAGTTTCATCAAAATCTGAGGGGGTCACCTGGGAACTTTTCTGAAAACTGGTTGATTTGACACGGAATGACCCAGTTATTGCCCTGGTGTTCCTGGTTTACAGAACGTAAAGGTTTACAGAACGTAAAGGTGAAAGACTTCTCTTAAAATATTATTCCATGAAATGCTTTACTTTTTGAGAAAACACTAAAAAATATCAATTCTCGATATCGAGAATTACGGATTTATTTTAAACACATGTCATGATACGGCGAAACGTGCGGAAACAAGGGTGGGTTTTCCGATGACCGATAGAGCCTAATATTTCACAGGTTTGTTATTTTATATAGAAGGTGTGATACACGAAGTGTGGGCCTTGGACAATACTGTTTACCGAAAGTGTCCAATGGCTTTAAAGGCAGTGGACACTATTGGTAATTACTCAAAATAATTATTATCATAAAACCTTTCTTGATTACGAGTATTGGGGAGAGGTTGATAAAACAGCTCCCTTTGAAGTGAAGTAATTTTCCACGAATTTGATTTCGAGACCGCAGATTTAAAGTTTGAGGTCTCGAAATCAAGCACTGAAAGCACACAGATTCGTGTGACCATGGTGCGACAAGGATGTTTTTTCTTTCATTAATATCTCGCAACTTCGACGACTGATTGAGCTCAAATTTTCACAGGTTTGTTATTTTATGCGTATGTTGAGATACACCAACTTTGAAGACTAGTCTTTGACACTTACAAATAGTGTCCAGTGTCCAGTCTTTAATTGGCTGCATATTACGCCATCCCGGCACCTGCAAACTGTTACATGGTGCTTTTATAAAGGAGTCCCATACATGTACTTCAAAACATAGCTCTTCATACCTCTGTGCAGGAAAAATACTGAATGCTGAAGCGCCCTGGGCGTCATGGAGTTTGAGTTCTATATTATAAGAAGCCACTATTATAACAACTTTTAATAATATTAATAATAATAATGTTGAACATTTCTAGTGCGCCATGGCTGTCAATGATGACACTCCTGGCGCAAAAAACAAGAACTCTGCTAATACACAACGACACAAGGCAACCAAAAGTTTGAAGGCTATTGTTTCCGAAATAGATGTGTTTTTAGGTGGGTTTGAATTTGGAAAAAAACATTTGAAGATAATTCAATGAATATATTGTTGTTCCTTGTTTTTTATAGAGTCAGAATGATAGTCCTGATCTGGACTTTGAGTACAACGATGCAAACAAATACACACAAGAAATAGCAGGTGAGATTGTATAAATTAGATCGTACCCAACCCTCGCCCCACCCCCTCACCCATTGCCCTCCAGGTCCCTCCTCCTAAAACATCGGACGAAGGAATTACACATTTGTATAGTTTGGAGTGACGTGCATGTAGACCAGGAATTACATGGAGGCCACATAGGCCATGGTCTCTGTTCCCCCTGGGCCCAATTTCATAGAGCTGCTAAGCAGGAAAATTTGCTTAGCATGAAATTTCTTCCTAGATAACAACAGGATTACCAACCAAATTTCCATGTGATTTTCAGGATAAGCAAACAACAGCTGATTACTAGTAACAAGCAATATGCAACAAATAGAAATTTTGTTGGTAATCCTGTTTTTATCAAGAAAGAAATTTCATGTTAAGCAAATTTTTGTGCTTAGCAGCTCTATGAAATTGGGCCCTGGTCTTGGCCTTGGTGGCCCTTCAAAAGTGCACTCCCATAGGCGGTAGATTTCCAATGGAAGTGCCCTTTGCAAATGAAAATGGCCTTGCCCTCTCAAAGATGAAATTCCAGGCCTGTATTAAACATATGTAATAGTGAAAGTCAGTTTTTACACATGACTTTATGCTGGATGGATATTTGGACGGGATCCTCATTCCTTGCCTTAGTTATAATGTTTACATAAACAGAGCACCAGTCTACCTGCATATTTGTGCAACAATGTCAAGTAACTTGACAGTTGCAATGGTTGGTAAAACGTTTACCCTCATCCATCAACCTCTTGTTTTTAGAATAATTCCCATTAGTTATATGTGAAATGTTTTAAATGATTTATTTTACAACTAACATCTTAAAATGATTGTCTATGATTCTACTTAAACTGGTAAGTTTGTCTGCTACTATATTTAACATTTATTAGCAAATTTGTTTAATCAGTTACAGTGTTTTCTTAACATTTTCAATGTACAACATTGGGTTTGTTTACCTGGGTAGAAAGTCGAGGTAAATTATAAAGAACCAGGCCTCGGCAGGTTTAAACCACTAGTTGAAAACCGATTCAACACACTTTGATTCCCATTCATAAATACCTTTTCGGTCAAAAACATCATCACTTTTTGACTTTTTGGTCAAAAAGTAAAATAAATGCAAAAATTATAATTGTTAAAGGCAGTGGACACTATTGGTAATTATTCAAAATAATTATCAGCATAAAACCTCACTTGGTAACGAGTAATGGGGAGAGGTTGATAGTATAAAACATTGTGAGAAACGGCTCCCTCTGAAGTGACGTAGTTTTCGAGAAAGAAGTAATTTTCAACGAATTTGATTTCGAGACCTCAAGTTTAGAATTTGAGGTCTCGAAATCAAGCATCTGAAAGCACACAACTTAGTGTGACAAGGGTGTTTTTTTCTTTCATAGTTATCTCGCAACTCCGACAACCAATCGAGCTCAAATTTTCACAGGTTTTTTATTTTATGCATATGTTGAGATACACCAAGTGAGAAGACTGGTCTTTGACAATAATTACCAAGAGTGTCCAGTGTCTTTAAATGATTTCTTTCAACACAACACCCCTCCAGCTATGAAATGGTAAATCCCTCCGCCGCCCTCGGGTAAACAACTCCTTATAAGGGAATGCTGTGTGCGTATCGCGTGATGTGGCACAACTGTTTCAGCTGTTGCTCTCGACCAATAGGAATGAAGAAACTGTCTAATAAGAACAGTTGCAAGGTCGCGTGTCACGCCCATGAATTAACACTTTTTACCGGTCATAAACCACGTGACGCGCTCTCCACCAATAGGAATAGCGAAACTGTCTGAGGTATTTATGAATGCAGAATAACATTGAAATCTAGCAGCTTGTTGACATGATATAACTTTAAAATAAAATTGGTCAATTGCTTTATGTACCTGCACAAGTAATACCATTCTGGGGAAATCTTATTGGTGTTGCTGGGTATTCTTTAATTACTCCTGCTGAGTGCTGATGTACATGCAATCAATTTTGTTATATAAATTTGTCATCCTCTTTTGTGTTCCCTGCACAGAATTGTACAGTTACACGGAAGAATCAGAGTTTGCGTTGTGTCAGAAATGTTTTGAAGAGGACTTCCACTCATACAGTAAGTTATCCTAATAAGTCCCCTCCCCTACCTGATTCCCAAACCAGCAAACCAGTGTTGTTGACACAAGTCGTTGACTTGGACTCAAGTCTCCCATTTCACTGACTTGCAATTTGACTTGACTTTGACTTGAGAGTTAACAATTGACTTGAATTCATTTGATTTTATGAAAATGCAATTATTGTTTAAAATAAATGTGGCAAAATTGAGTCTTCGGCAATGATGACGCTCTTGTCACCTTGTCAAAAGGCCGAACATTATAGGGACATGTTGCCTTGGAGTGGGCGAGTTGGTTTATCTATCAGTAATATTTATTACAGTAAGCGAGAAGTGGTCACAGCTCAGCCATGACAGACAGCACATGCACATTCTCCGTCTACTGAACAGCATTGAAAGCGCAAAGCATGAGCAGAGGATGAAAAGTGCGAGGGCGCTGTTATACCTAGCCCAAGGTACGTCCGTTTCTTTTACCGGAAAACCAATGATAAATAGTCAACATCTACCTATGAAAGGCTTATACAGCTTATAAATTTTGGTTCTACCCTTTCACCGATGTGTGTGAAGCACTACACTCGGTGCTTTTCCAACTTCTGTGAAAATAACCACCAAAGTTAATTACTATGGTGGGGTTTGAACCCATTACCTTTGCATTGCTAGAGTAGATGTCTTATCACTAGACCACCGAGAGTAGATTTCTGATGTCCATGAAACAATCATTCTATAACCGAATGTGTTATTGGCAGTGCTGGTATTTTACATATTACAGGACTTTTCAAGTAATGTTTTTGTCTTCAGTATTGTTTCATTTATACATGAGCATTTTTAACTTCTTACTTTTATTGTTTGTGGGAAGTGCCTGGGGCTCCTTTTTATGTGGATTCTGCACTATAGGCTCTATATTACTATTGTTATTATTTCATATTATCACAGCATGCGAAAGAAAGATTACATTTTCCCATGTGCCGGTAACTCCTCGAGTCAGGCTACATCCCATAGCCTTAGATCTCAGGGTTTCTTCTCAGGGTCCTCGCTGTTCCCAAAAGCGCAGCCCTCTGTAACTGATCTATCCTCACATTTGTCCCTATTTCCTTTAGATGTTTCCTCGGTGCTATCAGAATGGTGCCATGCACTCCAACCAACACACAGATACTACTTTTACTTTCACTTTTTATTCAATCATCCTCCAGAATAGAAATCTACCAGTTTCAATTTCATGTTTGGCTTTTCTTTTTTTGGGTATTTAGGATGTTTCAGTGAGTGTTCCAGCGAAGATGAACAAGTGAAACGAGCCAGGGAGAACTGCTTCTTACTCTATGAATGCTCCGTCTTCACTACCTTTGTGGAACTCCTTAGCATGGAGGCAGAGTAAGACATCTTTAGGAATTTCATTTTCTATTCATACATACCCCAGACAGTTTCTCTACTCCTATTGGTGGAGAGCGCGTCACGTGGGTGTGCATAAACCTTTTGTTAATGACGGTAAAAGGTGTTAATTTATAAGTGTGACACGCGACCTTTCACCTGTTTTTTTAAGACAGTTTCTTCATTCCTATTGGTTGAGAGCAACGGCTGAAACAGTTGTGCCACATCACGCGATACGTGCGACGCCCACATCATTCCCTTATAAGGAGTTGTTTACGCGAGGGTAGCGGAGGGCTCTACCATTTCATAGCTGGAGGGTGTTGTGTTTAAAGAAATCATTGAACAATTATAACTTTTGCATTTATTTTACTTTTTTACCAACAAGTGATGATCAATGTTTTTGACCGAAAAGGTATTTATGAATGGGAATCAAAGTGTGTTAAATCGGTTTTCAACTAGTGGTTTAAACCCGCCGAGGCCTGGTTCTTTATAATTTACCTCGACTTCGTCTCGGTAAATTATCAAGAACCAGGCCTCGTTGGGATTAAACCACTATTTGAAAACCTCTTCACCACACATTGATTCCCTTAGTAAAAATTTGGGATTGAAAAGGGAACATCGACTAGAGCTGGACTTGAACCTGCAACTTACAGATTAAAGGCAGTGGACACTATTGGTAATTACTCAAAATAGTTATTAGCATAAAACCTTAGTGAGTGAAGGGGAGAGGTTGATAGTATAAAACATTGTGAGAAACAGCTCCCTCTGAAGTGACGTAGTTTTAGAGAAAGAAGTAATTTTTCACAAATTTAATTTTGAGACCTCTAAAAGCATCTGAAAGCACACAAATTCGTGTGACAAGAGTGTTTTTTCTTTCATAGTTATATTTTCTTGTGTACCTTTCCTGCAGGAACTCCGCAGCAGCATCCACTGCTCTGAGGAAACCAGCTGTGTCTATTGTAGACAGCACTGATTTAAGGTAGGTGTGCGCGCAATTTTCTAAGTTGACAAAGCAGCGTTGCATAGCGCGTACAAAGTTCATCTTACAAAGTTCATCTTACAAAATGCCGTCCCGTTGCATTTGTGCACGTAGCATCACCAGTGTGCCCTCTAGTTTTTATATATAACTTTATGTGTCAAACACAAGTTTCTAAAACTCTTAATGGCGTGTCGTGGCAGAGCGGTAAAGAGCACAGGACTCAAGCTCTGATATTTCTATCCAGCAGAGTGTTGGTTTCGAGTACCAGTTGTGACACGTGTGTCCTTGAGCAAGATACTTAAACATTATTAGTGCGTCCTTCGGATGGGACGTAAAGCCGTGGGTCCTGTGTGTTGTGTAATGCACATGAAATAACCCAGTGCACTTTTTGTAAAGAGATGATTAGCAAGTTTTTGTGCTTACATGCTTTATGAAATTGAGCCCAGGTATTTATGAAGAGCAATAAAAGAGTGGTTTACTCAGTTTTAAAGGTATGTTTAAAACCTTGCATGGTCGTGGCCTTGTGTTTGACTTGGCCTCGACCCTGCTGGTTATAAACTGGGCCCAATTAAATAGCGCTGCTTAGTGGTAAACAAATTTGTGTGCTTACTGTAGCAAAACAAAATTGCCAATTTGTAAACATATTTCACAGGTTAGCAGGAAAATTAGGTGCCCATTTTGCGCGTTCACCATGGATTTGTATTGTTACGTCATTCATTTCCGTGCAGTAAACACTGGAAGGTTCGCATGCCTTTTCGTGGAAACCGTACAGTGAGCACAAAATTGGCTGTTACAGAGCTCTGTGAAATTGGGCCTTGGATGCTTAAAGGCAGTGGACACTATTGGTAGTTACTCAAAATAATTATAAGCATAAAACCGTACTTGGTAACGAGTAATGGAGAGCTGTTGGTAGTAAAAAACAATGTGAGAAACGGCTCCCTCTGAAGTGACATAGTTTTGGAGAAAGAAGTAATTGTCTGGGATTTTGATTTCGAGACCTCGAGAGATCAGATTTTGAGGTCTCAAAATCAAGCATCTGAAAGCACACAACTTTGTGTGACAAGGGTGTTTTTTCTTTCATTATTATCTCGGAACTTCGGCGACCAATTGAGCTCTAATTTTCACAGGTTCGTTATTTTATGCATATGTTGAGATACACCAAGTGAGAAGACTGGTGTTTGACAATTACCAATAGTTTTCTTTAAGCTACGTTGTTATGGTTCTTTTATTCCCCTAACCTATCTCTGCCTCCTCTATCGATCCGATTCCAGGGTCATACTCAGTGTGCTGTACATCATGGTTGAGACATTAAGAATGGACAATGAGAGGGATACAGAGCCGGAAAAGATGCAGCGAGAAATCTTCAAGGCAGAGTTGGGTGAGTTTGGAACTTTTTGCATTTCTTGTTTTCTTTTTTTCATGTTTTGGTTTTTCTATACACCCTGGTTCAGAAAATTGTATAGAAATAGGGAATTATATCTGGAGCTTTGATAGTTTTTATAATTTTTATTATTGTTTGTATGCAAGTTTGCCCCAAACGAGGCTAAAAAGTCACTCTTGGTAAGGAGCTCAAGAAGAAAAACTATTAGAGGAGCTGAAAAGAACCCAGTGCACAGAAGGGGCTTGCCTCGGTGTTCCTTTTCTGATCAGCAGCAAATTGTGCCACAGCACCTTGTAAACCATTACATGGTGCTATAAAGGAATAGGTCTCAAACTTCAATATGTAGCTCCACACACCTTGCAGGAAATAATAATGAGCGCTTTAATATACTTCCCTAGGGGTGTGGTAAACCGCTATATAAGAACCGAGTATTATTATTAATAGAATTATTATTATTAAGGTTTGCAGTAACACCATCTATTTTGAGAACCACCACAACTCATTTAGAGATTACCATTACATGGTGTTGCCGCAAACCTTACTATATCGTAGTTCCACCATGAAAAGTTTCATATTCTAATTATAATTATTATTGTCATGTGTTTTGAATTGAAGTAATTTGATCTTTATCATTTTTAGGTCAACCAATCTGTGGGGAAGATTCCCTGGCAATCATTCTCTTCAATATGGCCACAAAGTTCTGCCGAGGCCACGCCCCACACTTTCCGATCAAGAAGATTCTCTTGCTCCTCTGGAAAGCCATGTTGGTGAGTCAAAGTTTCAGTTTTATCACCCAAGAACATCCAAGAAGGCAGGGCTCATACTTCACGGAGTCACCGGGGGCGCTTGCCTCCATTTCCCCTGGTCATTGCCTTGGTGCCCTTCAAATGCTTCAGTAGAAATTTACAATTTACTCATAGGGTGCACTTTACTTAGGAAAAAATGCCTTGGTGCCCTTGCCCTTTCAAAAACAAAGCAAACAGGCCTGCAAGAATGAAATTGCTAATAACCTTTTGTCTTTGACTTCTCCTTTTCCCCACAGTTATCCACCCTTTTTAGCCTGTGCTTCATTCACTAATTGCTTTCTTTTTCCACCTCTTCCCACCCTTGATATTGTTTGTGTTTCCATCTTCTTGTGGTCAAACCAGCCCCACCCCTTCAGCCCCCCTCCTTTGTGTCCCTATTCATTGTTTACCTCTTGCTCTTTGCTTTGTGCTTTTTGACTCTCTCTCTGTATTCATGTATTTACTCTTCACTGCTTATGTTACACTTTTATGTTAAATATATTTTGGTTTAAGACAGGCTATCTTAACAAAATAAAACATCTGAAACCAAGGCGCTCCAGAGTCAC